>NC_057800.1:102191473-102200829 GCF_018294505.1 Triticum aestivum | reverse complement strand
GAAGGGGGCCGGCCCCCTCTCCTTGTCCTATTTGGACCAAGGGGGAGGGGCGCGCGGCCCATCTCTGGCCACCTCTCCTCTCTTCCACTAAGGCCCACTAAGGCCCATATACCTCCCGGGGTGTTCCGGTAACCTCCCAGTAATCCGGTAAAATCCCGATTTCACCCGGAACACTTCCGATATCCAAATATAGGCTTCCAATATATCAATCTTTATGTCTCGACCATTTCGAGACTCCTCGTCATGTCCTTGATCACATCCGGGACTCCGAACAAACTTCGGTACATCAAAATGCATAAACTCATAATATAACTGTCATCGAAACCTTAAGCGTGCGGACCCTTCGGGTTCGAGTACAATGTAGACATGACCGAGACACGTCTCCGGTCAATAACCAATAGCGTAACCTGGATGCTCATATTGGCTCCTACATATTCTACGAAGATCTTTTATCGGTCAGACCGCATAACAACATACGTTGTTCCCTTTGTCATCGGTATGTTACTTGCCCGAGATTCGATCGTCGGTATCCCATACCTAGTTCAATCTCGTTACCAGCAAGTCTCTTTACTCGTTCCGTAATACATCATCCCGCAACTAACTCATTAGTTGCAATGCTTGCAAGGCTTCAGTGATGTACATTACCGAGAGGGCCCAGAGATACCTCTCCGACAATTGGAGTGACAAATCCTATTCTCGAAATACGCCAACCCAACATGTACCTTTGGAGACACCTGTAGAGCTCCTTTATAATCACCCAGTTACATTGTGACGTTTGGTAGCACACAAAGTGTTCCTCCGGCAAACGGGAGTTGCATAATCTCATAGTCATAGGAACATGTATAAGTCATGAAGAAAGCAATAGCAACATACTAAACGATCGGGTGCTAAGCTAATGGAATGGGTCATGTCAATCAGATCATTCATCTAATGATGTGATCCTGTTAATCAAATGACAACTCTTTGTCCATGGTTAGGAAACATAACCATCTTTGATTAACAAGCTAGTCTAGTAGAGGCATACTAGTGACACTCTGTTTGTCTATGTATTCACACATGTATTATGTTTCCTTGTTAATACAATTCTAGCATGAATAATAAACTTTTATCATGATATATAAGGAAATAAATAATAACTTTATTATTGCCTCTAGGGCATATTCCCTTCATGAAAACGGAGTCCGGAGAGCACACGAGGTGCCCACAAGGTAGGGGGCGCCCTCCACCCTCGTGGAGCCCTCGTGTCCTTCCCGGACTGCTTTTTATTTTTCTATTTTTCTAAATATTCCAAAACAGAAGAAAATTGCCATTAGAATTGTTTTGCAGTCGGTTTACTTACCGTACCACATACCTATTCCTTTTCGGAGTCTGAAACATTGCGGAAAGTGTCCCTTATATATTCCTCTGGGGTTACGGTTTCAATAACATTGGTTTCAACATTTATAGGATTACCTGAGATATAATGTTTAATTCTTTGACCGTTCACCACCTTCGGATTTGTGCCTTCGAAGTTGTTGATTTTTATGGCACCGAAACGATAGACTTCCTCGATAACGTAAGGACCTTCCCATTTAGAGAGAAGTTTTCCTGCAAAAAATCTTAAACGAGAGTTGTATAGCAATACATAATCACCTACATTAAACTCACGATTTCGTATCCTTTTGTCATGCCATCTTTTAACCTTTTCTTTAAATAATTTGGCATTCTCATAGGCTTGGGTTCTCCATTCATCAAGTGAGCTAATATCAAATAACCTCTTCTCACCGACAAGTTTGAAATCATAGTTGAGCTCTTTAATAGCCTAATATGCCTTATGTTCTAGTTCAAGAGGTAAGTGACATGCTTTTCCATAGACCATTTTATACGGAGACATACCCATAGGATTTTTATATGCAGTTCTATAGGCCCATAATGCATCATCAAGTTTCTTGGACCAATTCTTTCTAGATCTATTAACAGTCTTTTGCAAAATTAATTTGAGTTCTCTATTACTCAATTCTACTTGACCACTAGACTACGGGTGATAAGGAGATGCAATTCTATGATTAACATCATATAGAGCAAGCATTTTACGGAAAGCACGATGAATAAAATGTGAACCACAATCAGTCATTAAATATCTTGGGACTCCAAACCTTGGAAAAATAACTTCTTTAAGCATTTTAATAGAAGTGTTATGATCAGCACTACTAGTTGGAATAGCTTCTACCCACTTAGTAACGTAATCAACAGCAACTAAAATATGTCTATATCCATTAGAGGCAGGAAAAGGTCCCATATAACCAAAGCCCCAAACATCAAATGGTTCAATAACAAGTGAATAATTCATAGGCATTTCTTGACGTCTACTAATATTACCAATTCTTTGACATTCATCACAAGATAAGACAAACTTATGGGCATCCTTGAAGAGAGTAGGCCAATAAAAACCGGATTGTAATACCTTATGTGCAGTTCTATCTCCAGCGTGGTGTCCTCCATAAGCCTCGGAGTAACACTTGCGTAGGATCTGTTCCTGTTCATGCTCAGGTACACAACGTCTAATAACACCATCTACTCCTTCTTTATAACGATGTGGGTCATCCCAAAAGTAATGTCTCAAATCATGGAAGAACTTTTTCTTTTGCTGGTATGTAAAGCTAGGTGGTATAACTTTAGCAACAATGTAATTAGCATAATCAGCATACCATGGAGCAGTATGAGAAGCATTTATGACATTTTATTGTTCATCAAGAAAGCTATCATCAATAGGTAGTGGGTCATCAAGAACATTTTCTAACCTAGACAAGTTGTCTGCAACGGGGTTCTCAGCTCCCTTTCTATCAATAATATGCAAATCAAATTCTTGTAGGAAGAGAACCCATCTAATAACTCTAGGTTAAGCATCTTTCTTTTCCATAAGATATTTAATAGCAGCATGATCCATGTGAATAGTTACTTTAGAATCAAGAATATAAGGTCTGAACTTATCACAAGCAAATACAACTACTAAGAATTCTTTTTCAGTAGTAGCATAATTTCTCTGAGCATTGTATAGAGTTTTACTAGCATATTGAATAACATTTAATTTCTTATCAACTCTTTGCCCTAGAACATCACCTACAGCATAATCACTAGCATCACACATAATTTCAAAAGGTAAATTCCAATCAGGTGGCTGAACAATAGGTGCAGAGATTAATACTTTCTTAAGTATTTCAAATTCTTCTACGCAATCATCATAAAAAACAAATGGTATATCTTTTTGCAATAAATTAGTCAGAGGCCGAGAAATTTTGGAGAAGTCCTTAATGAACCTCCTATAAAACCCGACATGACCAAGGAAACTTCTTATACCTTTGATGTCCTTGGGACATGGCATCTTTTCAATAGCATCAACCTTGGTTTTATCAACCTGAATACCTGTTTCGGAAACTTTATACCCCAAGACAATACCTTCATTAACCATAAAGTGGCACTTTTCCCAATTCAAGACAAGATTAGTTTCTTCACATCTCTGCAAAACTCGGTCAAGGTTGCTTAAGCAATCATCAAAAGAGGATCCATAGACGGAAAAATCATCCATGAAAACCTCACAAATCTTTTCACAAAAGTCAGAGAATATAGCCATCATTCATCTTTGAAAGGTAGCAGGTGCATTACATAAACCAAAAGGCATACGTCTATAAGCAAAAGTACCAAAAGGGCAAGTAAAATTAGTCTTTCATTGATCATTGGCCGACACAGGTATTTGAGAGAAACCAGAATAACCATCTAGAAAGCAAAAATGTGTATGTTTGGATAATCTTTCTAGCATTTGATCAATAAAAGGTAATGGGTAATGATCTTTTTAGTAGCTTTATTTAATTTGCAGAAATCAATTACCATCCTATAACCTGTAATAATTCTTTGCGGGGTCAACTCATCCATATCAATAGGAACGACAGTAATACCTCCCTTCTTAGGAACACAATGGACAGGACTTACCCACTGACTATCAGCAACGGGATAAATTATACCTGCCTCAAGAAGCTTTAGCATTTCCTTTCTTACCACTTCCTTCATCTTAGGATTCATCCGTCGTTGATGATCACGAACTGGTTTGGCATCTTCCTCTAAATTTATTTTGTGTTGACACAGAGTGGGACTAATGCCCTTAAGATCATCAAGAGTATATCCAATAGCAGCATGGTGCTTCTTCAGAGTTTTCAATAATATCTCTTCTTCATGATCTGAAAGGTTAGAATAATAACAAGATATATCTTTTTCTCATCAAGATAAGCATATTTAAGAGTATCAGGTAACGGTTTAAGCTCAAACACGGGATCACCCTTGGGTGGAGGAGGATCCCCTAGGATTTCAACAGGAAAATTGTGTTTTAGGATGGGTTCCTGTTTAAAGAATACTTCATCTATTTCCCTTCTTTCATTCATAAACATATCATTTTCATGGTCTAGCAAATATTGTTCTAAAGGATCACTAGGAGGTACGGCAATAGAAGCAAGACCAATAATTTCATCTTTACTAGGTAATTCATCTTCACGGTGTTGTCTACGAAATTTAGAGAAATTAAATTCATGAGACATATCACCTAAACCAATAGTAACAACATCCTTTTTGCAATCTATCTTAGCATTAACAGTGTTCAAGAAGGGTCTACCAAATATAATGGGACAAAAGCTATCTTGTGGGGAACCAAGAACAAGAAAATCAGCAGGATATTTAGTTTTCCCACACAAGACTTCAACATCTCTAACAATTCCAATTGGTGAAATAGTATCTCTATTGGCAATTTTAATTGTGACATCAATATCTTCTATCTCTACAGGTGCAATATCATGCATAATTTCTTTGTATAAGTCATGAGGTATAGCACTAGCACTGGCACCCATATCACATAAGCCATGATAACAATGATCTCCTATTTTAACAGAAATAATAGGCATGCCTACCAAAGATCTAGGTTTATCTTTAGCACAAGGTTTAGCAATTCTAGCAGTCTCATCACGGAAATGAATAACATGCTCATCAATATTATCAGACAAGAGATCTTTAACAATAGCAATATTAGGTTCAACTTTAATTTGCTCAGTAGGTGTATAAGTTCTAATATTGCTTTTACGAACTGCAGTTGAAGCTTTAGCATGATCCTTTATCCTAACAGGGAAAGGTGGTTTCTCAACATAAGCAATAGGAATAATAGGATCATTATAAGTGACAGTCTTTTCTTCAACTTTAATAGGTGCACCTACTTTTACTTCTACGGTAGGATGATATTTAAACCACTTCTCCCTAGGGACATCAACATGAGTAGAAAAAGATTCATAGAAAGAAGCTACTATCTCATAGTAAATTCCATATTTACTGCTAAATTTACGGAAAACATCGGTATCCATATAAGATTTAACACAATCAGACTTAGGTGTCATACTTGACTCCTTACCTTCGTCGAGTTCCCAATCTCCAGAGTTGCATTTAATTCTTTCCAATAAATCCCTTTTGAATTCGATAGTCTTCGTCATAAAAGAGCCAACACAAGAAGTATCGAGCATGGTGCGATTGCTATCAGAAAGCCGAGCATATAAATTTTGAATAATCATTTCTCTTGAGAGCTCATGATTGGGGCATGAATATAACATTGATTTAAGCCTCCCCAAGCTTTTGCGATGCTTTCTCCTTTGCGAGGCCAAAAATTATATATATAATTGCGATCACGATGAACAAGATGCATAGGATAAAACTTCTGATGAAATTCCAATTTCAACCATTTGTAGTTCCATGACCTCGTATCATCACATAGCCTATACCATGTCAATGCATATTCCTTCAAAGATAAAGGGAAGACCTTCTTCTTAATAACATCTCCGGGTACACCTGCAAGCTTAAATAATCCACAAACTTCATCCACATATATTTGGTGCTCATCAGGATGCACTATTCCGTCTCCTGCAAAAGGATTAGCTAGCAGTTTTTCTATCATACCCGAAGGAATTTCAAAGCAGACATTTTCATTTTCAGTAGGTTGAGGAGAAACTCTTTGCTCTACTGGTCGGGGTGAAGATACCCCTAACAAGCCCCTCAAAGGAATACTTTCCATAGTAACAAGTGACAGTAAATTTCAGCACATTATATAAATTTTTTCCTTACCAAATTCCACCTACCAAAGGCGCTTCACTCCCCGGCAACGGCGCCAGAAAAGAGTCCTGATGACCCACAAGTATAGGGGATCTATCGTAGTCCTTTCGATAAGTAAGAGTGTCAAACCAACGAGGAGCAGAAGGAAATGATAAGCGGTTTTCAGCAAGGTATTCTCTGCAAGTACTGAAATAATAGGTAACAGATAGTTTTGTGATAGGATAATTTGTAACAAGTAACAAGTACCAAAAGTAAATAAAGTGCAGCAAGGTGGCCCAATCCTTTTTGTAGCAAAGGACAAGCCTGGATAAACTCTTATATGATGTAAAGCGCTCCCGAGGACACATAGGAATATCGTCAAGCTAGTTTTCATCACGTTCATATGATTCGCGTTCGGTACTTTGATAATTTGGTATGTGCGTGGAAAGGTGCTTGGGTGTTTCCCTTACTTGGACAAGCATCCCACTTATGATTAACCTCTATTGCAAGCATCCGCAACTACAACAAAAGTATTAAGGTAAACCTAACCATAGCATGAAACATATGGATCCAAATCAGCCCCTTACGAAGCAACACATAAACTAGGGTTTAAGCTTCTGTCACTCTAGCAACCCATCATCTACTTATTACTTCCCAATGCCTTCCTCTAGGCCCAAATAATGGTGAAGTGTCATGTAGTCGACGTTCACATAACACCACTAGAGGAGAGACAACATACATCTCATCAAAATATCGAAAGAATACCAAATTCACATGACTACTAACAGCAAGACTTCTCCCATGTCCTCAGGAACAAACGTAACTACTCACAAAGCATATTCATGTTCATAATCAGAGGGGTATTAATATGCATATAGGATCTGAACATATGATCTTCCACCAAAATAAACCAACTAGCATCAACTACAAGGAGTAATTAACACTACTAGCAACCCACAGGTACCAATCCCGGACTTGGAGACAAGAATTGGATACAAGAGATGAACTAGGGTTTTGAGAGGAGATGGTGCTGGTGAAGATGTTGATGGAGATTGACCTCTCCCGATGAGAGGAGCGTTGGTGATGACGATGGCAATGATTTCCCCCTCCCGGAGGTAAGTTTCCCCGGCAGAACAGCTCCGCCAGAGCCCTAGATTGCTTCTGCCAAGGTTCCGCCTCGTGGCGGCGGAGTCTCGTCTGGAAAGATGGCTTCTGATTTTTTTTCCTCATCAAAAGACCCCATATAACAGAAGATGGCCATCGGAGGGCCACCAGGGGGCCCACGAGGTAGGGGGCACGTCCAGGGGGTAGGGCGCGCCCCCACCCTCATGGGCAGGGTGTGGCCCCCCTAGTGAACTTCTTGCTCTCAGTATTTTTATAGGGACATTTACATCTATGCCCCTAATTTGCGCCCACTCTCGGATTTACCCCTAATTTCAAAGCCTGCTCAAATTTACCCCTCTGTCGTTAGGTGCACTTACAGAAATACCCTTCTGTGCCGTTACCGTCCGGTCAAAGGGTTTTGACCATCCTGAAAAAATAGCAAAAAAATTCTAAAAAATCTGAAAATTTGTGGGATCAAAGATACTTAGGTTCGCAAGGTGCGTGCAAACTTTCGTGCTGTTCGTACATTCCAAGAGCTCATGTTAGAGGAAAAACAATAAATATGTAAGCCTATGAACAGTAAATTCAAAAAAATAGTAAGAAAATTCAAAAAAATGTGAAATTTTTTGGCATCAAAGAGGCTCGGGTCTGCAAGCTGCGTGCAAATTTTTGTTGTGTTTGGACATTGGAGGGGCTTGTGGAGAAAAAATAAAATTTGGCTCGGGAAAAAACTTGGGAAAAAATGACTATTTTGTTTTTTCTTGCTAGAGCTCCTCGCATGTCATTTGATCACAAAAACTTGCAAGCACCTTGTGCACCCAAGCCACTTTGATGCCAAAAAATTTCATATTTTTTTAAATTTTTTTGCTATTTTATTTCAAATTTATTGTTCGCAAGCGTGCAGATTAACTATTTTTCCTCGCCACGAGCTCCTGGAATGTCCAAATAGCACGAAAATTTGCACACACCTTGGGCACATGAGTATCTTCGATCTCACAATATTTAAGATTTTTTAGATTTTCTTGCTATTTTTTTCAGGACGGTCAAAGCTGTTTGACCGGACGGTAACGGCGCAAAAGGGCATTTCTATAAGGGCACCTAACGGCAGAGGGGCAAATTTGAGCAGGCTTTCGAATTAGGGGTATATCTGATTAGGTGGTTCGAGTTAGGGACAGAAATGCAAATGGCCCTTTTTTATATATTCTGAAAACGTCTTCCGTGAAGTTTCAAGACTTTTGGAGCTGTGCGGAATAGGTCTCTAATATTTGCTCCTTTTCCAGCTCAGAATCCAAGTTGCCGACATTCTCCCTCTTTATGTAAACCTTGTAAAATAAGAGAGAATAGGCATAAGTATTGTGACATAATGTGTAATAATAGCCCATAATGCAATAAATATCGATATAAAAGCATGATGCAAAATGGATGTATCACTTATGTAGAACAGATCCATTTATTTGCTTATATAATTTTGAAGCATGTTACGTGTCTCCTTGTTTCTCTTTCATAGTCGTATGTCTTATGCCAAGCAGAACTTTAGGGAAGATAGTGAGCCAAACCATCTGGAGGACAGCGAGATGACCCTAAGGCCCTGTCTTGATGAAGACAATGAGTTGAAGCTACTCAACAGCAGGTGTGAGACAACCTCCACTACAAAAAAAGACACATCCATGACATTTTGGGCCGAATGAAAAAAATTTCTGTCATACATATGACACTTCTATGACGATAATTGTGACAAAACCCGGTATCATCATAGATGTAGTGGGCTCCTACTTCTGTGACAAAAAATCATGATAGAAAATGGGCTTTTCGTCCTGGGCGGGCCGGAGACGCAGTTGCATGACATTCTTTGGGCCGTCCATGATGGAAAAAACCGTGGTAGAAGCGAGGGGGAGGAAAATTTCAGGGAGTTCCCGGTTACGGTGGGAGGTCAGGGGCCGAGCGATGCGCGTTTCTCTCGCACACGTACGCGCGTGTGTGCGAGGCGTTGGCTCTAGCTGAACCCGAGCGAGGCATTGGGCTCTAACTGAACCCGAGCGATTGCACTGCAGGCTACGCGTTACTGAACCCGAGCGATCGATCGATGGCTGTTAACTGAACCAGATCGAGCGATTCCTTCGCTACTGCTGCTAACTAAAGTCGATCGATGGGATGAACAG
>NC_057800.1:102130087-102190936 GCF_018294505.1 Triticum aestivum | reverse complement strand
GTGCCCGTGGAGGGGTTGTTGAACAGGACCCCGTGGTGTGGAGGGCTGGATGAACAGTAGACGGTGGAGGGGTGGTTGAACAGTAGCCGGTGGAGTAGCGCGCGGTGGAGGCTGGATGAACAGGAGCCCGTGGAGGCTGGATGAATAGGAGCCCATGGAGGCTGGAGGAGGTCGACGGTGGAGATGAACAGTATCCCATGGAGTCCCGTTTTGCGGTACGCCACACCCCTCCCGATGAACAGGACCCCCGTTTCGACCATAGCGCTCCAACACAAGTCTATTTCCTCCGTTTTGCGGTATGCCACACCCCTCCCGATCAACAGGACCCCCGTTTCGACCGTAGGAGGTCTGTTTCCTCCGTTTTGCGGCACGACACACCCCTCCTGATCAACAGGACCCCCGTTTCGACCGTAGGAGGTCCGTTTCCTCCGTTTTGCGGTACGCCAGACCCCTCCCGATCAACAGGATCCCGTTTCGAACGTGGTCGGTCGAACACAAGGCCGTTTCCTCCGTTCTGCGGTACGCCAGGCCTCGTTTCCATCGCTTGTTCCGTCCAAGCCCTCCCGATGAACATGACGCATTCTGTTGCCTTCTCATGAACACGACGCATTCCATTGCCTCCCCATGAACATGACGACGACGTTGTTTCTCCGTGCCGACCCAGCCATGTACACGAGCCCTGGCCGTACATATGCGCGAGTAGGCGTTCGAGACCCCGCCCGTATGTACACATACGTGGCCGTATTTTCTTTCTTGCACCCTGGCCGCTGTACGTACGTGTACATGCTACATGTGCGCCTCTACTATGACACGTGCGTGCCTCTACTATGACACGTGCGCGCCTCTACATCCACCAGTATATATGTACGTACACGTTCGCGACCAGAATGACAATGCTACGTACGCTTCGACCAGGTGGGTCCCGACTGTCAGGCACTTCCTTGCGTGCGAAGATGTAGCTGGTGGGTCCCAGCAGTTAGGGGCAAAAAAAATTTCACGAAATACGGTGGCCCGTCCGGTGGGTCCCCGCTATCAGGTGGAGGAATAATTATTTTGCACGTAATTAGGAGGCACTTCCTTGTTGCGGCCGTGGACCCAGCTGTCAGCCTCTCCACGTATAGTCCACGTCCGATGGAAGCCGTTCCTTGACCACGTTGACCACGCCGCGCTGAGAGCACCAGGGCGGTGGACGACAGCGAGGCCTAGGAAGGGGACGACACAGAGCCGGGGAAGACGCGGCAGTGGATGCCCATGCGTAGAGGAGTACGAGGGTTCACTGGTTCGCTGCGGTGTGAGGCTGCCGTCGCCGCAGAATAACAGAGGGTGTGGGTGCATAGAGGGATGGCCTGGCCAGCTGTGGGAGTAGTAGGGGCGGTGAGGCCTCCGCCGCATCGCAGCCGACCACGGGAGGCAGGAGCACGAGGCACGACCGGCGCTGGTTTGGGCGGCTGGAGCAAGAAGACTAGAGGTTGAAGAAGCACTACGGCCGTTGGATGGACATCGTACGGTCATTGGAGCTAGAATCGTACATATTGACTAAGTTGACAAAGCCCTCCGTCCCCATCAACTTAGTAGGCCCACAAGTCAGCCTCCCATCAAGGTGGGTCCCAGCTAGCAGGGGGTATTCATTTTTGTGTGCGTAATAAGGAGGCACTTCCGATGGGTCCGAGCTAACAGCAGGGGGAACTTTTTTTCACGAAATACGGTGGCCCGTCGAGTGGGTCCCAGCAGTCAGGGGCAAACATTTTTTTGTGATATACTGGTGGGCGTCTGGTGGGTCCCTGTTGTCAGGTGGAGGAATAATTATTTTCCATGTAATAAGGAGGCACTTCCTTGCGGCTGCCGTGGACCCAACTGTCAGCCTCTCCACGTACAGTATTCTTCCGATGGAATTCGGTCGTTGACCACATTGACCATGCCGCGCCAACAGCACCACGGCCGTGGACGAGGCGAGGCCTAGGAAGGGGACGACGCAGAGCCAGAGAAGACGCGGCAGTGGATGCCCATGCGGAGAGGAGTACGAGGGTTCACTGGTTCGGCTGCGCTGTTGTCGCCGCAGAATAACATGGGGTGTGGGTGAGTGGAGTGGAGGGATGGCCTGGCCAGCGGTGGGAGTAGTATGGGGGCGGTGAGGCCTCCGCGGTAGCACAGCCGGCTACGGGAGGCAGGAGCAGGCGGCACTACCGACGCTGCTTTGGGCGGCCGGAGTAAGAAGACCAGAGGTTGAAGAAGCACTACGGCCGTTGGATGGACATCTTACGGTCAGTCGAGCTAGAATCGTGCATATTAACTAAGTTGACAAAGCCCTTCGTCCCTGTCAACTTAGTAGGCCCACTATACTGGGTCCCAGCTAGCAGGGGGAGTATTCATTTTTTTTTGTGCATAATAAGGAGGCACTTCCTTGCGTGCGAAGATATAGCTGGTGGGTCCAAGCTGTAAGTGGCGGTAACGTTTTTTTCATGAAATACAGAGGCCGTTTCGGTGAGTCCCCGATGTCAGGTGGAGGAAATCATTATTTTGCGCATAATAAGGAGGCATTTCCTTGCGTGCGGCTGTGGACCCAGCTGTCAGCCTCTCCACATACAGTCCACTTCAGATGCATGTCGGTCATTGACCACGCTGACCACGCCACGCCGAGAGCACCAGGGCGGTGGACGATGGCGAGGCCTAGGAAGGGAACAACACAGAGCCAGGGAAGACTCGGTCATTGTTTTTGTTTCCCGCGCGGAGGGGAGTACGACTGTATGAGGGTTTACTGGTTCATCTGCCGTCGCTAGAGAATAACAGCAGGTGTGGGTGAGTAGAGGGATGGCTAGGCCAGCGATGGGAGTACGGTGGGGTGGTGAGGCCTCCGCGGAAGCACAGCCGGCCACGGGGAGGAGGGAGCAGGCAGTCCCGCCGGTGCTTGTTTGAGCGGCTGGAGCAGGAAGAGCAGAGATTGAAGAAGCACGACAGTCGTTGGATGGACATCCAACAGTATACAAGCCATCTGTGGAAATCCTCAAATCTGTGGAAAACAACATACGGCCCATCTGCCATTATTTCAAATAATTTACAGCCCATTTCCTAATTCTTACGGGTTTTTTTGGAGCCCATATTCTTTATGTTAGCATTACAGCCCATATTGTGGCCACGGTTAAAAAATTATACGAAATTTTGCATATGTCGGTGCGGTCTGAACTGTTTTTAATCCCGAAATTTCGAGTCACATTCAGACTGATTTTAAAAATAAATGTATATCAATATAAAATCCAATAAATTGTCGACGCATAAAAATCAATGCAATTTAAAATCTCAAAATGAAAAAAAGATATTTAAAAATAATTACCGGTTTGATGTATTTTAAAAATGTACAGCCTATTTCTCATTACTGATAGGTCATTTTCTCGGCCAGCCGAATGAAGCTCTCCTCGTCTTGAAAGATTTGCAGCCCAACAGGCCTGATAGAGCGACTTACTTGACAAATCACAAAAGAACTGGGCTAGCCATTTTCAGAAAGAAAGAAAAAACTACTGGGCCGGTCTGTGGTAAACATAAAAGAAAAGGCTGTCTAGACAGGCTAGAGTGTCCCGCACAGCCCAATTGACACCCTGCTTTCGTCTCAAAAACAAATTAGATAAATGCCACTCCAATTATGGCGATTCATCAAAATGCCACTGCAATTTCCAAACTTTGAAAAATGCCACTGCAATTTTTGCAAACTTTGAAAAACGCCACTGCAGTTTGCAAACTTTGAAAAACGCCACTCCAGACTTCGAAAAATGCCACTAGAAATGGCATGAAATGGCATTTTTCAAAGTTCAGAAATTGCAGTGGCATTTCTCGGATACACCAGATTTGGAGTGGCATTTATCAAATTAACCCAAAACAAAAATAACTGGGCGAGCTACTGGGTCCCTGGTATCAGCCGCTCGTTGTGCAATTCTCTCATTTATTGACTACGTTGAAAATGGCATGGGACCTAGATGTCAGAAATCCCCTAGGAGGAGCCATTTTTTATTGGCTTGAAATAAGGAGGCACTTGCTTGCGTACTGCCATGACCTTGGCGAGTCCCTGCTGTCATCCTCTCCACGTACAATCATCTCCTGATTGTGTACGCGTCAACTTGCTAGGCCCACAAGTCAGCCTCTAAACCGTGGAGGACAAATACAACCCATTTAACAAAATAACAGCCCATTCCATACGTTCAAATGGAAAGTTCAACATTCAAAGGAAAGTAACAGGTATGATCCACATATAGAGTACTGAACTTCCACGTTGACAACCATCATAGCCAAGTTAACTATCTACTCCCACTAACACTCTAGTAGCGTACAAGTACTAACTTACTCTTAGCTAACTAGACGATGCCGGCCGCCATCTGTTGTCCATGCTAAACGCCGGCACCGGCGTCCTCCGCCTCGCCTCGGACTTGCCAGAGGTGTGATAGGGCGCGTTGCTCGCGCGCGTTGGCCCTTTCCATGCCGACGAGGTCCACCGAAGCTTCGGCTTCCAAGCGGGAAACCCACTTGACGAGCTGGTAGTAAAAATCGGCGTCGCGAACGCGTGCGTGCCTGATAGCCTCCAGGGCTATTTGCCGGGCGCCGGCCTCTACATAGTCGACCCAGTTGCGGGCGCTCTGCTCGTGACTCAGAGTGTCGGTGCGCTGCTGCTCCATGTCTCGCTGGCGGCGCAAATCGGCGATATGCTGCTCCTCCACCAGGCGGTCGCACTCCAACAACTCCTGCTCCTCCGCCATGCGGTCACGCTCCAACAACTCCTCGATCTCCGCATTGCCATCTAAAGACAGATATAATGCCTCCTCCCTCCGTCTGCCTTCCGATGAAAACCCGAACACTAGTTCCGGCGGTGACCGCCTCCGGTGTCGCCTACCGCGGACGGGCGGGGGCATGACGGACATGGCGAGCGACGTCGGGCCGCTGGGGGCTTATGAGGATATGGCGAGTTGGGTCACGGTGGCACCTGAGAAGGCCGGGAAACAATACTTATAGGCGGAAGGTAGCGCGACAGTCATCAGAATTCAATGCATAATGGCTTAGCGCGCCAGCTTGCCGTGGGAAACTAGAGAAACTGAAATTATGACTGTGCCGTCCCGTCCCGTCTGGGTCGCACACCGGCATGGCGGTCAAACGAGTGCACTCGAATCATCTCCCTCCTTGTCAATAATGATTCCACGGATTTAAAGTGTATCTTTTTTCGCATCAGTTAGCTTCCTTAATTACGGCCGGCTGCATGCAGGCACTCAGAATCGCTCGTAGGTAGTACGCAAAGTAGCTTGCAATGAGTCGTAGTCGAGGGCACGCTTGCAGCCACTTAAATCACTGGAATTAATTAGGCTTAAACTTCTGCATGCCATTAATTATTGACATGCCTTGGTCTTGCTGCTTTGCTCATGGGACTAATAAATCCCGGACGGTGGGAGTACCTTGGTTGGTGAGAGGTTTGAATTAAGCCCTGCAAACCGGAAAGGAGGTACTAGTACATGTGTGATCCGCTATTTATTCGTGTAGGATCGAGTAGGTCATTTCTTGAATTGAGCCCTGCAAACCGGAAAGGAGGTAGTATGTGCGTGATCCGCTATTTATCCATGTAGGATCGATAGTGTAGCTTGTCAGTTTCTTCAGAGGTAGGCATTTTTATCCGTGTAGGATCGATAGTGTAGCCTGTTAGTTTCTTCAGAGGTAGGCATTTTTATTCAAAAAATTCCCACTTCGCATCTTGCGTCGCAAATAAAACTGCTAGGAGCACATTTGTAGGCTAGCTAGTGATCGATCGGTAACTTGTAAACACTGAGCAAACAGAAATAAGTAACTGTTAATGCATCTCAATGGTTCACAGATTGTATACAAATATGTAGCTCCAAAAGCAAATATCAGCCACTTCGGATCTTGCGTCGCAACTAAAACTAACTAGTACGATTCTCATACATAAGATCAACATGTTAATGCATCTCAATGATTCACAGATCATATACAAATATGTAGCTCCAAAAGCAGAGATATAGAAAAAACATATGTTCTTCCTACTAACATGGATGCTTCTCTTAGCCAACATTCAGTACAGACTAAAAGACAAATTTGTTTGTGAAGTCTACAATTCCTCTTGCAAACATAAGTGGTTTCACCAATAGCTGGAACCATGAGAATGAACCACACATGATGGAGGAACATCCACTGCAATATGATTTGGTCTTCTCTCGATCACACCGCGAGACTATTTTAGGAATACAAACTTTAACTTAGGCAAAATGATGCCCATTGTATAATCAGACCAAAGCAATGAAGCACCTAGTGTTGGCCAATAAATAGTACAGTACTACTTTTCTGCAGTCCATGAAGTGACTGTCCAATCTTTCTGTGTCTATTTTCAAATGTCACTGCATGCAGTGACTATACTATTCTCTTGTGCAGTTCAACCAAAATTGCGGACACTTTGTTTGTTTGCCAAATAGCAACGGGCAGACATCTCTGTCTGCACAAATATCAAGCAGCTAGTAAACATATACCACACATTGTATTTTTGGTTTAAACATGTCTCTTCCACTTAGCATCTGTCATGTTATGCACTGGACAATCTGATACAGTTATGTTTTGCCCTAGACAATTTCATACTGAATTGATTTGCTGGTTCAGAGCAGAAATATAGCGCCTATTCTTCATCAGACCAAGGATATCCATGTTCGCAGTGATGGAAGAGGTGAAAGCAATACAACCGAAATTGAGCATCCAATCATTGAATCCTGTCCTGCACCTCCAATGTAGGTCCACCCTGCCAATAAATTCACATGCAAACCACTAGTATTACTATCTAATGACAGTACAAAAAGAGTAGCAAGATAGTAGCAAACCATGTACCTTCGTAATGAACAACTCATAGAGCCACCAATTGGATATAAAGGTTTGGAAAAAACATGCTCCTAATGTTGAACCAGTTGGACTTTTTGTGCAGTTCCACTAAAATCGAGCATCCCTATTTGCATAGATATTGAAAGTGTGATTACTCTAAAAGTGGCACTAGTTGAAGCATAGACTCACAAATATAAGCATTCCAATTTCATAATGGGAAAAGGTAGCAAGACTGTTTCTAACCACCTATTTGAAGGAATAAATAAAGCAACAACGGCTGATGTCAGGAAGGCATACATAGTTTTTTCTGAAAAACTGAGCCGTCCCTGACCTTTCCTCTTCTTTTAAGAAAATTTTGTGCAGTTCTACTAAAATAAAATGCCATCACCGCCTTGAAAATTTAGTGAAACTGTACAAAAGGAAATGACTTAACATTACATCATGATGTCAGGTATGTAGTCGACAGGCATTAGAGACAAACATACAGACCTCCTCCGATAACATAATGAATATTAATTTTAACAAAGGTGTGACTAGCTTTACCGGGATAATTTGAGTGAACTCTACACCCTTTGTTCCTTAATATAAGACGTTTTCGCGGTTCAATTTAAAGTACCCAAACGTCTAGTATTTAGAAAAACAGGTAGTAGTTTTCTTGAGCACATATCTGGGAAAGCTTGCCACACTTTATTTATGTCCATACGCTAATGCAACACCATTCGAATACTACAAATATACACTAATCTAGTGGCTAGTGCAACAGTAGAGTAGTTAGTTTATTATAGGGTATAGTACAATGGTTTTACTAAACAGATTTCAATAAACTCTAGCACTGGAAAGTTTCTATAAGAATTAACAATACAAAATGTAAAGGTAACAAGTTTCAGCATTGGTTTACTAGCTCTACATGAGCATTAAACCAAATACAAAAGTCTGAAGGTAACTAGCATTATTAACTAATGACAGTATAAAATTGCAAACCATGTACCTCCAAGGTAAATATCATTTCGAACTCGGGGGGACCTTAAAAATTGTTATCCCAATCTTGATAATCGATCAAACATAAAAACTTGATCGAACGAATCAAGAGAATAGCCGGAGGAGGAGGTGCCCACTCTTGACCTTTCCTCCTGTCTTCATAATTGTCTGTGCAGTTTAACCAAAATAAAATGACATCAACACCTTGGCATTTTGGTGACACTGTACAAAAAATTTAACTTATCTCATGAAAGTATGGTATGTAATCTATAAGCATTAACAGTGCAAAAATCTGAAGGTAGTAACAAGTTTCATCATTGGTATACTGGTTGTGCAACAGCATTAGAATGCCTTAGCTGAAAAATCTTTAATACATCCACAATCAACAGCTAACCCTAAAATAATCCACTGACATTAAATGGCATTGCTTAAATTTATCGGTGGCATTAGACTAAGAGCGGCATTAGTTAAATGTGGCATCACTTTAGCAGTAGCATTGCTTAACTTGACTGCTGGCATTATACTAACAGCAAAAAAAGTGGCAATAAGAGCATGGGAGGCCCATTCGACAGTGGGCGCACCAGTACGATGTACCTCCAGCGACGTAGAGTGGTGAAGGAGGTATGGTTGCCCAGAGCAACAAATATCCAGGCAGCATATGTGGATTACGTCCCATTTTTACTCTCTTTAGCCACCTTTTTCCTATGCGAGGACAACAAAACGATCGACCTGGTCATTCTCTATTGCGTTGTCATGCCTTTCTACCCTTCTTCAACCAAGATACATGAGACTCGTTCCTTAGCTACTGATTTTCCCCTTTTCAACCTAGATGCGGGTTCGATGCCTACTCTCTTGGACAGTACAGTCTCCCTTCCTTTCCTTATTCAACCCAGACATGGATTAGTCTGCATGAAGTAGGGTTTCCTTTAATAGTGCAAATTATGGTTTTCATCTGAGTGGCTAGCAGAGCAGAGGATAGAAAATTGGGAAGATGGTGGAGTGGAAAAAGATCCACATGCAACGACGTGGCAGATGGGGCAATAGAACAAGGTTATGGTTCGAAAAGAGGTAGCATACCTGAGGGTCGGCGGGAAGTGGCTTCGCTCATGGTCATCGTCCTCCGCACACACTACGGCAGCAAGCTTGGGGACGGAGGCCATCCTGCGCGGGTGCTAGGTTTGAGAGGACGGCCTTGTCGTTAGTGCGTGACCTCGCTCGCCGCCGACGAGTGCGTCAACGCTGCACGTCCTTTTCTTCCCCGACGGATCTGTGACTCGGTGAGGAGGGAGAGAGGGGCCGTCTTTTTTAGATCTGGAGAGAGGGTGGTAGTGTGAGAAGCAAGTGGGCAGCCCTTAGCAAGAAAGCGCTCAAGCTCCAACCTATATATCTTTTTTATACTACTAGTACTGGAGGTGGAGTAGTGGTAGAGTAGTTTATATTTCCTCTGCGTACAGTACCAGTTAGTCGTGCTTCAAAACTAATCGGCACGCCATTAAAAAAATAAAGGTCGATAACTAATGCGGCACCTTGGGCCAACGCGGCCAGATCGCATTTTGCACGAGAAATTACACACCATGTTTCGTTGACATGTGGTCCCGTTCCAACATATCAGTGAGACGACAGCGAGTAGTAGGAGTATTTCCGAACGGACGTGTAGGCCGGGGCGCCTCTTCGTGAACCGTGGCAAACTCGCAACCGTCCACCGACTCTTCGCCTTTCCCTCTTGATTTGGAACTGTTGTCGCACGCTCTTCCTCTCCCTCCTCCATTTTCCTTCAGCCCTTCACCCTTTCTTCTTCCATTGTTCGATCGTCTTCTCCATGGAGGGAACAGGCCGGAAATGAGCCAGTTATTCTTGCCCTAATCTGAAAGATGACGTGGTGGAGGAACTCATTGATCGGTGCGACGTCATCACCTCGGCTAGCATGGCAGGTTCATTCAAGCCCATTCTCAACTCAACTAATAACATCATTACAAAGAACCCAAGAGTCAAGGAGCGGTTTGATCTCCCCTATCTTCTTCGCCGTGACCCTGATGATGACTGGCGCCGACACGGTGGAGGCCTCACCCTGTGCAAGTTGATGTCGCTTGATAATGATACGTATGATGTTAAGATGCCATCGCTTGAGGGCCAGGCTTGGGCGGGCGCAAATGGAGATTGGGTTGTTTACATTGGGTCCAACTGCGAGTGGGAACTTGTGAATGTCTACACTCGTGACCAGGTTCCACTTCCAAAAATCTCAGCAGACTGCCCAGAGGTTGAGCACACCGGTATTGTACACACGTTCAAATACGATCACGGTGACTGTCTTCTACGGAAGATAGCAATTTGTCGAGTTCCCAACCGCTCTACGGAAGATAGTCACCCAGTTACGTTGTGACGTTTGATACACCCAAAGCACTCCTACGGTATCCAGGAGTTACACGCTCTCATGGTCGAAGGAAGAGATACTTGACATTGGCAAAGCTCTAGCAAATGAACTACACGATCTTTTGTGCTAGTCTTAGGATTGGGTCTTGTCCATCACATCATTCTCCTAATGATGTGATCCCGTTATCAACGACATCCAATGTCCATAGCCAGGAAACCATGACTATCTGTTGATCACAACGAGCTAGTCAACTAGAGGCTCACTAGGGACATATTGTGGTCTATGTATTCACACGTGTATTACGATTTCTGGATAATACAGTTATAGCATGAATAAAAGACAATTATCATGAACAAGGAAATATAATAATAATACTTTTATTATTGCCTCTAGGGCATATTTCCAACAGTCTCCCACTTGCACTAGAGTCAATAATCTAGTTCACATCGCCATGTGATTAACACTCACAGGTCACATCGCCATGTGACTAATACCCAAGAGTTTACTAGAGTCAGTAGTCTAGTTCACATCACTATGTGATTAACACTCAATGAGTTTTATGTTTGATCATGTTGCTTGTGAGAGAGGTTTTAGTCAACGGGTCTGAACCTTTCAGTTCCGTGTGTGCTTTACAAATCTCTATGTCATCTCCTAGATGCAGCTACCACGCTCTATTTGGAGCTATTCCAAACAACTGTTCTACTTGGAGCTATTCTAAATTATTGCTCCATTATATGTATCCGGTCTCTCTACTCAGAGCTATCCGGATAGGTGTCAAGCTTGCATCGTCGTAACCTTTACGACAAACTCTTTTACCACCTCCATAATCGAGAAAATTCCTTAGTCCACTAGTTACTAAGGATAACTTTGACCGCTGTCCTGTGAGCCATTCTTGGATCACTCTTGTACCCCTTGACTGACTCATGGCAAGGCACACTTCAGGTGTGGTACACAGCATAGCATACTGAAGAGCCTACGTCTTAAGCATAGGGGACGACCTTCGTCCTTTCTCTCTATTCTGCCGTGGTCGAGCTTTAAGTCTTAACTTCGTACCTTACAACTCAGGCAAGAACTCCTTCTTTGACTGGTCCATCTTGAACACCTTCAAGATCATGTCAAGGTATGTGCTCATTTGAAAGTACCATTAAGAATTTTGATCTATCCTTATAGATCTTGATGCTCAATGTTCAAGTAGCTTAATCCAGGCTTTCCATTGAAAAATATTTTCCAAATAACCCTATATGCTTTCCAGAAATTCTACGTCATTTCTGATCAACAATATGTCAACAACATATACTCATCAGAAATTCTATAGTGCTCCCACTCACTTCTTTGGAAATACAAGTTTCTCATAAACTTTGTACAAACCCAAAAAAGTTTATCATCATCAAAGCATACATTCCAACTCCGAGATGCTCACTCCAGTCCTTAGAAGGATTGCTGGAGCTTTGCATACTTATTAGCATCTTTCGGGATTGACAAAACCTTCCGGTTGTATCACATACAACCTTTCCTCATTAAAATCATCGAGGAAACAATGTTTTGACATCCTATCTGCAAGATTTCATAAATAATGCAGTAATCGCTAATATAATTCCAACAGACTCTTAGCATCGCTACGAGTGAGAAAATCTCATCGTAGTCAACTCCTTGAACTTGTCGGAAAACATCTTAACGACAAGTCGAGCTTTCTTAATGGTGACATTTACCATCATTGTCCGTCTTCCTTTTGAAATCCATCTGTACTCATTAGCCTTACGACCATCGAGCCGTTCTGCCAAAGTCTACACTTTGTTTTCATACATTGATCCTCTCTCGGATTTTATGGCCTCAAGCCATTTATCGGAATCCGGGCCCACCATCGCTTCTCCATAGCTCGTAGGTTCATTGTTGTCTAGCAACATGACCTTCAAGACAGGATTACGTACCACTCTGAAGTAGTACGCATCCTTGTCATCCTACGAGGTTTGGGAGTGACTTGATCCGAAGTTTCATGATCAATATCATAAGCTTCCACTTCAATTGGTGTAGGTGCCACAGGAACAACTCCCTGTGCCCTGTCACACACTAGTTGAAGAGACGGTTCAATAACCTCATCAAGTCTCCACCATCCTCCCACTCAATTCTTTCGAGAGAAACTTTTCCTCGAGAAAGGACCCGATTCAAGAAACAATCCATATTGCTTTCGGATCTGAATTAGGAGGTATACCCAACTGTTTTGGGTTTCCTATGAAGATGCATTTTATCCGCTTTGGGTTCGAGCTTATCAACCTGAAACTTTTTTCATATAAGCGTAGCAGCCCCAAACTTTTAAGAAACGACAACTTAGGTTTCTCTAAACCATAATTCATATGGTGTCATCTCAACGGAATTACGTGGTGCCCTATTTAAAGTGAATGTGGTTGTCTCTAATGCCTAACCCATGAACGATAGTGGTAATTCGATAAGAGACATCATGGTACGCACCATATCCAATAGGGTGCAACTATGATGTTCGGACACACCATCACACTATGGTGTTCCAGGCGGTATTAATTATGAAACAATTTCCACAATGTCTTAATTGTGTGCCAAAACTCGTAACTCAGATATTCATCTCTATGATCGTATCATAGACATTTTATCCTCTTGTCACAATGATCTTCTACTTCACTCTAAAATTACTTGAATCATTCAATAATTCAGAGTTGTGTTTCATCAAGTAAATATTCTCAACATCTACTCGAATCATCTGTGAAGTAAGAACATAACGATATTCACTGCATGCCTCAGCACTCATTGGACTGCACACATCAAAATGTGTTACTTCCAACAAGTTGCTATCTTGTTCCATCTTACTGAAAACGAGGCTTTTCAGTCATCTTGCCCATGTGGTATTATTTGCATATCTCAAGTGATTCAAAATCAAGTGAGTCCAAACGATCCATCTGCATGGAGTTTCTTTATGCGTATACACCAATAGACATGGTTCGCATGTCTCAAACTTTTCTAAAATGAGTGAGTCCAAAGATCCATCAACATGGAGCTTCTTCATGCGTTTTATTCCAATACGACTTACATGGCAGTGCCACAAGCAAGTGGTACTATCATTACTATCTTATATCTTTTGGCATGAACATGTGTATCACTACGATCGAGATTCAATAAACCATTCATTTTAGGTGTAAGACCATTGAAGGTATTATTCAAATAAACAGAGTAACCATTATTCTCCTTAAATGAATAACCGTATTGCGATAGACATAATCCAATCATGTCTATGCTCAACGCAAACACCAATCTCGATGGTAGAGGGAGTGTGTGATGCTTGATCATATCAACGTTGGAAACACTTCCAACACATATCGTCAGCTCACCTTTAGCTAGTCTCCGTTTTATTCCGTAGCTTTTATTTCGAGTTACTAACACTTAGCAACCGAACCGGTATCTAATACCCTGGTGCTACTAGGAGTACTAGTAAAGTACACATCAATACAATGTATATCCAATATACTTTTATCGACCTTGCCAGCCTTCTTATCTACCAAGTATCTAGGGTAATTCTGCTCCAGCGGCTATTCCCCTTATCACAGAAGCACTTAGTCTCGGGTTTGGGTTCAACCTCGGGTTTCTTCACTGGTGCAGCAGCTGATTTGCCGTTTCATGAAGTATCCCTTCTTGCCCTTGCCCTTCTTGAAACTAGTGGTTTCACCAACCATCAACAATTGATGCTCCTTCTTGATTTCTACTTTCGCGGTGTCAAACATCGCGAATACCTCAAGGATCATCATATCTATCCCTGATATGTTATAGTTCATCACGAAGCTCTAGCAGCTTGGTGGCAATGACTTTGGGGAAACATCACTATCTCATCTGGAGGATCAACTCCCACTCGATTCAAGTGATTGTTGTGCTCAGACAATCTGAGCACAAGCTCAACGATTGAGCTTTTCTCCCTTAGTTTGCAGGCTAAGAAAATCGTCGGAGGTCTTATACCTCTTGACGTGGGCACGAGCCTGAAATCCCAATTTCAGCCCTCGAAACATCTCATATGTTCCGCGACGTTTCGAAAACGTCTTTGGTGCCTCTACTTAAACCATTTAATTGAACTATCACGTAGTTATCAAAACGTGTATGTCCGATGTTCGCAACATCGACAAACGACATTGGGGTTCAGCACACTGAGCGGTGCATTAAGGACATAAGCTTTCTACTGATCGCATAATCGCTACTATCAACTTTCAACTATATTTTCTCTAGGAACTGTAGCAACGGTGCACAGTTAGGGGAGAACACTTCTTGAAATTTTGTAAGGGATCATCTTATTTACTACCGTCGTCCTAAGCAAACAAGATGCATAAACATGATAAACATCACATGCAATCAAATAGTGACATGATATGGCCAATATCATTTTGCTCCTTTTGATCTTCATCTTCGGGGCTCCATGATCATCATCGTCACCGGCACGACACCATGATCTCCATCATCATGATCTCCATCATCGTGTCTTCATGAAGTTGTCACGCCAACGACTACTTCTACTTCTATGACTAACGCGTTTAGCAATAAAGTAAAGTAGTTTACATGGCGTTCTTCAATGACACGCAGGTCATACAATAAATAAAGACAACTCCTATGGCTCCTGCCGGTTGTCATACTCATCGACATGCAAGTCGTGAATCCTATTACAAGAACATGATCAATCTCATACATCACATATCATTCATCACATTCTTCTTGGCCATATCACATCACATAGCATACCCTGCAAAAACAAGTTAGACGTCCTCTAATTGTTGTTGCATGTTTTACGTGGCTGCTATGGGTTTCTAGCAAGAACGTTTCTTACCTACGTAAGACCACAACGTGATGTGCCAATTGCTATTTACCCTTCATAAGGACCCTTTTCATCGAATCTGTTCCGACTAAAGTGGGAGAGACTGGCACCCGCTAGCCACCTTATGCACCAAGTGCATGTCAATCGGTGGAACCTGTCTCACGTAAGAGTACGTGTAAGGTCGGTCCGGGCCGCTTCATCCCACAATACCGTCGAAACAAGATTGGACTAGTAACGGTAAGCATATTGAACAACATCAACGCCCACAACTACTTTGTGTTCTACTCGTGCAAAGAATCTACGCAATAGACCTAGCTCATGATGCCACTGTTGGGGAACGTAGCAGAAATTCAAAATTTTCCTACGTGTCACCAAGATCTATCTATGGAGAGACCAGCAACGAGTAGAAAGAGAGTGCATCTACATACCCTTGTAGATCGCTAAGCGGAAGCGTTCAAGTGAACGGGGTTGATGGAGTCGTACTCGTCGTGATTCAAATCACCGATGATCCTAGTGCCGAACGGACGGCACCTCCGCGTTCAACACACGTACAGCCCGGTGACGTCTCCCACGCCTTGATCCAGCAAGGAGAGAGGGAGAGGTTGAGGAAGACTCCATCCAACAGCAGCACAACGGCGTGGTGGTGGTGGAGGAGCGTGGCAATCCAGCAGGGCTTCGCCAAGCACCATGGGAGAGGAGGAGTAGGAAGAGAGGTAGGGCTGTGCCAGAACTTCGTGTATAGCTCCCATGCGCCTCCCCTCTATATATAGGGGTGGAGGGGCTGGTTTCTTGCCCTCCAAGTCCATTGGGGCGTTGGCCAAGGTGGGAGGAAAGAAATCTCATTATTTCCTTCCCCACCGATTGTTATCCCCCCTTTTTAGGGATCTTGATCTTATCCCTTCGGGATATGATCTTATTCCTTCTAAGGGGGGATCTTGGTGCGCCTTGACCAGGGGTGTGGGGCCTTGCCCCCACTACCCACGTCCATGTGGGTCCCCCCATGCAGGTGGGCCCCACTCCGGAACCTTCTAGAACCTTCCCGGTACAATACCGAAAAATCCCGAACATTTTCAGGTGGCCAAAATAGGACTTCCCATATATAAATCTTTACCTCCGGACCATTCCGGAACTCCTCGTGACGTCCGGGATCTCATCCGGGACTCCGAACAACATTCGGTAACCACATACAAACTTCCTTTATAACCCTAGCGTCATCGAACCTTAAGTGTGTAGACCCTACGGGTTCGGGAGACATGTAGACATGACCGAGACGTTCTCCGGTCAATAACCAACAGCGGGATCTGGATACCCATGATGGCTCCCACATGTTCCACGATGATCTCATCGGATGAACCACGATGTCAAGGACTTAATCAATCCCGTATTCAATTCCCTTTGTCTATCGGCATGTTACTTGCCCGAGATTCGATCGTCGGTATCCAATACCTTGTTCAATCTCATTACCGGCAAGTCACTTTACTCGTTCCGTAACACATCATCCCGTGATCAACTCCTTGGTCACATTGCGCATATGATGATGTCCTACCGAGTGGGCCCAGAGATACCTCTCCGTTTACACGGAGTGACAAATCCCAGTCTCGATCCGCATAAAACAATAGATACTTTCGGAGATACCTGTAGTGCACCTTTATAGTCACCCAGTTATGTTGTGACGTTTGATACACCCAAAGCACTCCTACGGTATCCAGGAGTTACACGCTCTCATGGTCGAAGGAAGAGATACTTGACATTGGCAAAGCTCTAGCAAATGAACTACACGATCTTTTGTGCTAGTCTTAGGATTGGGTCTTGTCCATCACATCATTCTCCTAATGATGTGATCCCGTTATCAACGACATCCAATGTCCATAGCCAGGAAGCCATGACTATCTGTTGATCACAACGAGCTAGTCAACTAGAGGCTCACTAGGGACATATTGTGGTCTATGTATTCACACGTGTATTACGATTTCCGGATAATACAGTTATAGCATGAATAAAAGACAATTATCATGAACAAGGAAATATAATAATAATACTTTTATTATTGCCTCTAGGGCATATTTCCAACAGTTGTTGCTATCTTCGACAAGCTTGTTGCCGTCCTTTGTGGTTCGACTCGATGGACATTGCTCAAAAATCAGTTTCTGTACACGGATGAGTACTGTGATGCAATTCAATACGAGGGCCTTGTGTTTGCTGCCACCACTAGTGGCACTGTTTTTGCATGGCATCCTCATGGTTTCGGTACATTTGTCTTCGACCGTAATTATAATTGTTTCATCCACATGCATGCGGGTTAGCAAGTTTCCCTTTACTAATTAACCTTCTTCTTGTGTTTCCAAGGTCCTGTGAACATCCCACCACCTATCTTGAAAAAAATTATAACCAAGGGGGAGATGACGATGGTGATGATCACGAGCATGAGGACGAGCAGCGCCCATATACTATGTGGCACCTGGCAACTAATTCCGATGGATCACCTCTTCTTGTGTGTATACAGCCCACTGATGATGTTACTGCTAAGGAAGCAGGTGTGGTCTCCCATGGTCGCACTCTCCGGACCTATTCCAACACCCGTTGCATGGTATTCGGGATGGATACTAGTGTGCTAGTGCCAACTCCTTCTCCCTGGTACAAAATTGATAGTCTTGGAGAAAACTCGCTCTTCCTTGGACAAAACTATCCGATGATGGTGAAAGGCGATCCAACTGCTGTTGACACAACGTTAACAGTTCCATTTATGAGAAGCAACTTTGTCTATACTACGGACATTTGTGTGGTTCCCTATCCTGGTAGGGATATAGTAGGCCGCTTCAGCCTAGATGATCAGTCATGCGTTGGTTTCCAGATCGACAATCGATGGCCCGTCCCAGAGAATCACTTGTGGTTCAAAGAAAGCGTTTCCAACGCCGAGGAATGGTTGAGTTGAAGTTCATTTCATTGCTTGTTATTTGTTGTGTGGTGAAAACTTTAGTATTTATAATGTATCCTCGTTGTCGATGTGGGTTGATGACCTGCTGTATGTAATAAAATGATATGCCTGTGATAAACTTACTAAATTTATGAATGGCTTTCGAGTCGCTTCTCTGAGTGAGTGGTGCGACGAGGCAAAAAAATATTTTCCGAATACATAATTGTACGTGCATTGCAACAGGTTATCGGATGAGGCCAATCAACAATAGTAGTACACTATTTGTACTAGCTTCACATGCTTCGCGCGTCGGGTGGGTGTTTTTACTGTAGCCATATGTTAATGTGTTCGCTGTATGTAACCAGCACCTCGAATCCTCGATACTAGTACTATATAGTAGGAGTAAGTAGTAGGAGTAGTAGGATGGCATGGGCCAGAACAAGTATTCACGTCCAGGAGTATGGCACACGCCACCACCACGACATCCATCTGACACCATATTATTTCTTGGAGTCCGTGCTAGAGCAATCTCTTCAACCTCGTCATTTATCTAACTTCAGCCATCGCGCGACGGGCGAGGTGGGGGTTTGCCGATGGTCGGTTTCCTTAACTGCGGTCCCACTTGTAAGGCCAACTCCAACGCACGACCCCAAACGCACCTCCGTTTTGCATGAACTCCGACGATAATTTTGACTAGAAAAGCAAGACCAAAGAAAACAAGAACCACAAGAATACATTTTACTACTCCTGTAAGTTGGATTAATGCCTTCTCGGTGCATTCATTGTTGATCTGCGGAGGCTCGATCTTGCGTCTGTGCTAGCTAAAAGTGATAGAACATCTACTAAATTGCGCTCTATCAATATATGGATGTACTCTTCTTCCCAATACAAAAACTTGCATCCATTCTACTCCCTCCGTTGCACAATACATGCCTTCTATTTGTCAAAATATATATGTATCTAGACATGTCTTAGTATATAGGTACATCCATTTTTGGACAAATGGAAGTCAAGTATTTTTGGAACGAAGGGAGTACACAATAAAAATTTTAAGATAGCACAACTAGTATAATCCAAGAGCAAAACCGAAGATTTGGTCGGGTTCTTCCTCCTTTTGCCGACACGTGGGACATCCAGCATCCAGGTCGTGTCATGAAAGAAAAATAGAGTGGTAGTTGAAGCCACAAGATGTGCATCTTGGGTTAAACTGTAAATAGAATCTTACTCCTCTTGAGTAACTCCAAAAGCGGCCACCGAAGATCTTTATTGGATTTGTTTTTCATCACCAGCACGTTGAGGTGAAAGATGTGCAGGTTCAGTGGGTCCTCTTGCGTTTTCACTAACATGTGGGCCGCATGTGAGCAAATAGACGATGGGCTCCGCGCGTCCGCTGGCTGGCTGAGAAGAGAGATAGAGGAGGGCTGAGCACTGACTGCAGGAAATTTGTTCTGCGTACCTCGATGTAGGCTCGATATAGTGGGGTGGCATGGGCCATAACTAGCATTCACGTCTAGCAGTACGGCACACGCCACCCACACAAGTCCCATCTGACACCAATTTTCTTGGATTCCATGCTACAACCATCTCTTCTCCCTCCTGATTTCTCAGCCATCGCGTGGTGGGCGGGGTGGGGGTTTGTCGATAGTCGGTTTGCTCAACTGCGGTCCCAATTGTAAGTGAAAATGCAACACCGCACGCATTCCCGCTTGAGCGGCGTGCCGGACCAACCGTGTGGGGGTGCGACGTGAACACGGCAGGCTTTTCCTTTTGAACTTGTAACTTGTAAATTTTGGTTCTGCTCCATGGCACGACCGATAGATAGAAAATAACGATTTTGCCTAGAGTAATGAGAAGTTTGGTTCTGGCGCCGTTCATGCATGGGGTACGTACGAAAATTATGAAGTTGACGCGAAAGGTAAGATAATTACTGTAGTATCATATACTACTACATGGATTTGACGGAAAGATAAAAATACATACGGATCCATCAA
Organism: Triticum aestivum; assembly: GCF_018294505.1. Classification (NCBI taxonomy): domain Eukaryota; kingdom Viridiplantae; phylum Streptophyta; class Magnoliopsida; order Poales; family Poaceae; genus Triticum; species Triticum aestivum. Next base: position 102,171,017 of record NC_057800.1, on the reverse strand, counting down.
CGTTCAACGACATCCTCACGCCCTAGTGCGCCGGGTCACCAACCGACGTGTGAGGAGCAGCGGCGTTGGCGGCGAGCTCAACGTGCTTCTGAACAGTGCCTTCCAAGGTTGCCCTGCGCTCCTAGAAGGCCAGCGTCCTATCGTCCTCCTCTTGCATGTAGTAGTCCTTGTGGACGATTTGCGCGTAGACGTGGGTGATTATGTCGATGGTGTCTTGCTGCGGCAGGCGCTGCGTGGCGAGCGCGACCTCGAGGTGGACATTCTCCGGCGCGATGGTGGGCATTCGCAGGGCCACTAGTGCGTCGAAGAGGTTGTTACCATAGTGGTCGTTGAGGGTGGCGGGCATCGCAGAGCCTGGGCGCATCGGCTGGAGGCTTATGTCAAAGTCGTCTGCAAGCTTCTTGACGATGGTGAACTTGTCGAGGAAACCGACGAGGACCTCGTCAAACAAGGAGACGAAGCTATCATCCAAGCGGCCCCTCTCCCTGGCGGCCTCAAGCAATACTACCTGGAGACGTTCCTCGGTGCCGGGCCGTAGGCCGGCGTCGTGGACTATCTGGCACAGCCGGCTGATGCTCGTGCTCATTGCATCCATGGGTCTAGCGTAGCTTCTAGTCAACTGATCTTGCGATTCGAGTGATCACTCAGCCCTTGGTTAGCATGCGTAGGTGCGTAGGATTTCGTACTACTCCTCGGCCCTCTACTGCACCTGCCTTTGGCTGTATGATAGGTGGGCCAGCCACCCCCTGGGGCCACATGTCATTCACCCAAAGGAAGTTGCCGTAAGTCAATGAAGCTGCGTCCCCCTCCGTGCCGGTGCAGTATAGTCATCTCACCGGACCTCTAGTTGGGGCCAAATGAGAGAAGTTTGATGTTTACTGGCTTATTGGTCCCCTTTGCATTTTGCGCCAAGTTTTGACCTTTGATTTAACTAATAAAATGTTAATGTATGTAAACAAAAATGTTGTGTAACTCACCTTACGAAAACCAAATAATCCCAAAATACTTAGGCACAGTGCATTAACTCCCTCCTTGTTTCTTATTTGTGACATATCAACCAATGAGAGATGTGGGCCGTGCATGCTTTCAATGACTTGAGACTACCAAACATGACATGCAGTGTTTAGTTCGTTGCATGTAATCCTATTAGTACTCTAGTTAGGAGTAGCAAGAAAACATTAAGTTCTCTCACCGATAGGAACAAAACACCATGTATTTATTTACAGAGGGAGTAGTACATTTTTGGTGACATGCATTACTAGATATTGCTAGTCAAATACTAAAATCCAGATGGACGTGGTAGTACTCCTAAATCCAGACGGTGGTGCTACTAGTACTAGTAGTAGTACTACCAATGTAGTACTCCGTAGTAGGAGTACTAGCACTGTACTACCCATTGGTCAAACTATTACGTGCTGCTCCTCACAGTGAAGTGATAAGACCCTGCGCCGGAGATGACACCTGAGTATAGGCGCCATGTTTGGCATACCATAGTCGGCCTCACCGTCTGTAGTCACTATCATCTTGGTTGTAGAGCTAGCCTGCTTACAACTAGCCCTGTTCGACATAATTTCCCATGCATAGATGCCCGTGCATTGCACGGAACACCAAGTTTGGGGGTGGACGGCTCCGGCAGCGGCCATCGCGCCAGATTTTTCCATGGCCTTCTACTCCTAGATGTGGTGGGGAGGAGATGAGGCTGATTGTGAGAGACAAGGAGTTGTTTGTAAATAGGGAACACGTGCGAGCATCTTTTTGCAAAAATGGAGAAGCTTGGTTTGTATGTGTCAGATCTAGATCCGACGGCTATTGGTGAAAGATGGGAGGCACAACATCATCACCAACTCAGGACCTGTTTGATTCGCGGGATTTTGAAAACGCAGGAATAGGACACGACAATATTACAAGTTTCAAATTGATATTACAAATGTTAGGAGTAATGCTGCACCTACGAAGAGGGAGTTACTAGGAAGTTTACGTAAGAACTTTTGTTACTTTAGGTGGATGCAGCATTATCGTACAAACTAAAATCCACCGCCCTGACAAGTCACTAATGGGCAAATAAGTTTTCGAGTCTCTGGCCACTTGATGTTTCAAAAACAAATTCAGCTTCTGCGGAGACTTTGTCATTTAGGCTTAGACGCTTGCGGTGATCAGCACGCCATTCATTGTTGCGCCAGAGAACGCCAAACCACATTACCTTGAGCAGACTTGCCTCCAGAACAAAGAACCTGGCCAATTTAATCTCAGATGTGCTGCCTCGATAGTCGATCAAATCAATTTCTGTAAGATGGAGATCAAGGCATTCGATGAGATTGTTATAGTGCAACACATTTTTCACTTTCGGGTCTTTTTTTATCTGCAAAAGAAGAGAACATATTAGAGTAGCTGGCTGCATAAGATTGTCGTGTCATGAAGAGGTACCAATATCATTCGCTCATACGATAGGGTTGGCTGGCTAATGATATTTTTCACTCTCTCTCTCTCTCTTTCTGTTTCCTCTCATTTAACTAGGAGCACGTGAAGAGCTTGGGCATTTGTTGCCTTCCACTATGTGGCCGATGCCATATTTCGCAAAAGTATGCCACATAACACGCATCGATGTCAAATCAAAAGATTTTGGCACCGCTCTCACGATGTGAGAGAGTTGGCACCGCTGTGCACACAGACCCACATGTATAAACAGATCAATCAAACCAACCACACCAGCCTCTCACTCTCCCAAACAAGTGTTTTTTATTGCCTCGGTCCTCTCTCTCTCTCTCTCCCACGCAGTGTTTTTTCATTGCGTGAGTTAATTTGGCACCGGAGCAAAGTAGGTGATCCAGATTGGGACACCAGGTGAGCAATGGAGGGGCATCGATGCCAAATGCATCACAAGTGAATTTGGCACATGTTTTGGCCTATATAGCCCACTTTTGTAATACTACCTCGTATTTAGTATAAAATTTTGACCATAGATTTACCTAAGAAAATGCCAACGCATGTCACTAAAAATTACACCATTTGAAATTATGTTCAAAAACGAATCCAACGATATAGTTCTTAGTCACATGCATTAACATTTTGTCAGTTAAATCTATGGTCAAATTTTGATACTACAAAATTGGAAGAGTAAACCAGGAGAATTTGGCAGACGAGTACACCAACGCTGTCAATTTCGGTGCGTCAATGACCCTGATTTTTGTTGGACCTTCTAGATCTGATACAAGCAATCTCTCAAGGAAAGGCGCATTCTCAATGACCATAACGTGGAACAGCTGGAGTGATCTCTTCCCAATAGATGTCTTGTTGCGGGGCCAGCAAGACACATAAATCCATTGGAGATTCGTCGAGGCGATGTGGAGGCTAATGAACCCGTGGAGCTGCTCAAGACGAAGGTACTCGAGCGCAGTATAGCTGCGGACCAGGTGCTCCATAGCCTTCTTCGAGATGAAAACATCGAAGAGGTCAAGCTGCTTGAGTTGAGGGAGAAGAAGAGCGAGCGCGGCATTAATCTAGGGAAGATAGCAGGAGCTGAAGCTGGCGCGGCGCAGTGTTGGCGTGAGGCGGAGCGCGGACGGCGACAGAGAGCGACATCGTCCAGCTTCAAAGCTGAGCTCCTCGAGCTGATATAGGGCGGGGGATAAGAACCAGTCGTCGAACTTGGGTTGGACCTTGCAGTTGGTACCGAACATGCGGATGTCAAGGCGTTTGGCTGGCCCAAGGTGCAATGAAAGGATCTTGGAGACTGCGGCCATGCGTTTGCAATCCCCGTCGCAGAGGCAGCTGTCGACCGTGAGGTTGAGGGGGACGTAGCGCTAGAGGGGGCGCCACCGCCGGGAGAGCAGGGCGGTCCGCACGACAGATTTGGTGGGGAGGAGGCCAATGATGACGAGCAGCGTGTCGTCGGGGAGGCTGCTGATGAAGTCCAGGCTCGCCGGATGCGGTTTTGGCTCGAGCCACCTCCGCTTGTTGGCTGCCTCGCCGTCCATTTCAACCGGCGGCAATGCCGGTGTACACGTGTGCTGGTGTATGTTGTGTGCTGGGTGTGCGCGAGTGCGTCCTTCTATGCATGCCGCCGCGCAGTGGTGAATTGTGCGCGAGTGCGTCCTTCGCGTGCAAGAAGTTTGTCCTCAATGCGCCCTCAATTTACTAGCGTGCGGGGTGCTACCCCGAGTGGTTTCAACTTTGTTTACTTCACCGCGTGTCAGATGGGCCTCTAGTTTACTTATTTTCACCAACTGCCACATGGGCCAGCACACGAAGATACAGAACATGAGCTGACAAGGCAGCATGTGGATTGGTTGACCGGTTAACTAAACAATATACGGAGCTATATGCTGACACAGTGAGCGTATAATCCGTCGGTATAGAGAGTTCGGGTGGAGAGATAGCAGAGAGAGAGAAAGAGCTACTCCCTCCGTTCGATAATGTAGTTCCAACATTTTTTTAGGTCAAACTTTTGAAACTTTGACCAAGTTTATAAAGAAATTACTTATATCTACAATACCAAAGATAAATGATAGTATGAAGTAAGTACATATTGTGATGAATCTAATGATCGTTCCAGATGTAAATGTTTTTCTCCGCATAAACCTGGTCAAATGTTTCTGAGGTTTGACTTTTCAAAATATCCATATGCTTATGGACGTGACAGAGTCCCTAACAAGAGAGAGAGAGAGAGAGAGAGAGAGAGAGAGAAAAGTGTGTGTGCGTGTGTGAAAGAGACATGGACAACACACGATAAAAGTAGAGAAAAAGCGTGCGTGTCTTATGCAAACATATCACACATTCATGTTCGACAACGGAGGCAAGGTGAGGAGATACTGTGTGGTTGTTTGGAACCGAGAGCGCAAGACCCCTAGCACGTGGCCAAGAGGGGTCTGACAAACAAGGGAGAGAGGTCAAGGGAGACGTACGGAGAAAATGCAGACATGGGGAGGAGAGAGTGTATGTTTGTCATAGAGAGATCCCCTAGAGATCGTGATGGGACTACATGGGTGGGAGATCGAGTGACAAGGTGTGTGCGCGATAGAAGATGCCCCGAGAGATATCGAGATAGACGTATGGATGGAAGGAGACAATATGTGTGTTCCTGTTGGCTAGTAAGAGATAATCATACTTAGGAGGGGGGAGTGATTGCGCCTATGATGGATTGAGGGATTATGGTACTTAGGGGGGTGCGTGTCACATGGGGAGAGAACAAGGGCGGACAGTGTTGGATGGGTCTATATGTATAGCGCGAGCGAGACATGTGTATGTGTGAACCAGGGAGATATAAGGCCAGTTTGGCTTGCATCCTGAGCATCTTTTGCCTGGCCTGGGGTTGTGGCTGGATTTCATGCACGCTTGTTTGGTTGCTACCCTGTGAAAAAGAAAGCCCGCCTGGCCTGGGTTCCCTTGCACTTTAATTAGCCTGGCTGAACTCCAGACACTGCAAGTAGCCTGGCCCAGGAGACCGATTTCGAACGCCTGGTCGTGCCTGGTCGTGTGGCCACGAGGCTAACAGCAACATGGATGGATATTAGCATTAAATAATTGATGCATGGATTGATTGATGGGACGTTGATGCTTTGCCTGGCCCAGGCATGAACCAAACGCTTCAGCACCACACAAGCCTGGCCAGGCAGAAATATTTTACATCTCACGTCCACACCAGGCAGTACCGGCCATCAAGTCATGAGGGTCAGGTCACGAACCAAACTGACCAATAAAGTTTAATAGAGATTGAGGAGCCCCGATAAGGCTAAGTGGTGCGTCAGATAGCTGGGAGGGGGAAAGAGATATTCCATCCGCTCGATAATGCAGTGCATGTAAATTTTTTAGAAGTCAAACTTTGGAAACTTTGATCAGGTTTACGCAAATGTTATTTATATCTACAATACCAAAGATACATCATACAAAACTACATCTCATAGTGAATATAATGGTATATGTTTGCCGTACTAGATGTAATTCTTTTTCTCCACGTACATGGTCAAACTTTGTGATGTTTGACTTTTCAATAAATCTGTATGCTATGGACCGAGGAGAGTGCCTCAGTCGAGACAGATCAAGTGCGTGTGAAGGAGAATGAGTAAGTATGCAAAAAGAGTATGTGTGTGAAAGAGAAAGTGACAACAAATGATAAATTAGAGAGAGTGTGTTTTCGTTTCTTATGCGAACATATCACGCATGCATCTTCGAGATGGAAAAGCGAGGCAAGGAGATACACGAAGATAGTTAGTGTGTGATTGTTTGCAATGGGGAGAGACACCCCTCTAGCACATGTCCAATAGAGGTGTGGCCAACAAGGAACAAAGGTCGCGAGGGACACATGGATGGCATGGACACATGGGGAGGGAGAGAGAGGGTGTGTTTGTGATAGAGAGATCCCGTCGAGATCGTGAGGGGACTATATGGGTGGGAGATCAAGGGAGTGCGTGCGCGATAGAAACACTACAAGGATTTGGGTCTATTGCAACAAAATTGTTCGTCGCAATACATGTCAATTTGTGGCGATAAATACCTATTGCCACGAAACAACATTCGTTGGCAGCCGTTGCGACTGGACGCATGGTAATAGGTTATTGCCACAAAAAAGCAATTGTGGCAATAGAGTGTGCTATTGCAACAACCATGTGGGAAATCGCCACATGTTTTCTCGTGGCAACACTCATCTAGATGTCACAATTTGCTTTGTGGAGATAGCTTTAATGCAACATGTAACGAATCATGACGACTGATAGCTCCTGGCGATAAACATTTGTGATGACGACTGATAGCTCTTGGCGATAAACATTTGTGGCAACAACCTATACCAACGACGCTTGTTTCGTGGTGCATATTGTTCCGTGGAAATATTAAATTGGGGCAATAAACTATGGCAACAATCCTTATTTTCGTGGCATTAGGCATTTTGCCACGAACTGCTACACTCGTGGCATTAAGTTATGGAAACAAATATTCTAGTCGTCGTAATAGGAAATTGCAACATACTAGTTTTGGCGGTGATAAATAGGTATCACAACGGATGAAATGTTTGTAGCGAGAAACTATTGTGACAATTTAAATCTTCATGGTGCTAACATGTGGCAACCAAAAGTGGGTTGTGGCAATAGCCTATTGCAACCTAAAAAAATACAGGCATTCAATTACAATATTCAAAACCATACGTATAATATGTAGATTCATAAAATTCATAATTCTCATAGAAAATATCCGTCAAATGAAACTCAAGTGTAATTTAGCCATCCTATTTAAGTGCCAAGTCTAAATTATCTGTGATCTAGTGCCCAGTCGAGCTAGTTCTTTGGATCCTGCAATCAAGAAATCAAAAAAAATAGTTCTAGTTAATGAGTCCAACATAACATACGCCATACAATTATTCCAGCTCCATTGTTAAAAAGAACTGTCACCAGACTAACTGGGTAATGCTGTGTCAGCAAGCATGTAACTGCGGGATCAGAACAATTTTGCAAGTGTAAATGTCTAAAGCATAAGCACAACTACATGTACTAAAATCTTCCACTATTGATTTAAGTTGTGGCACAAGTACATGTACTAAACTCTTCCACTATTGATTACAAATAGTTACAGTTATGTTACGAAAAGAACAATTATAGGTGCGGTAACCACTGTCAATTGCTTTGGATTCATGCAAAAAAAGTCTAAGCAAACATAGAACCACACCTCATGGTGAAAAGTAAACATATTGCATGTCAAAAGATAAAGTTGTACTAGAGGAGCTTCAATTAATTTGGGTCGGAGGGAGCAGATTGAATGCTACCTTGAACTTATCCGCAGAACCAGCTTCTGCATAAGCCTCAGCAGCTTTTGAGGCAGGTTCTTGTAGACCAAGGACTGGGCAACGAGGGTCGTCAGCACCTGCATGGTAATTGATGAATGAAGCTCCAGCAACAAGAAAAATGCTCAATTAACATTAATTTTTAAATGAAGGGTTAACAACAGTTCTGGCTCAACCATAAAATCATAAGACAAAAATATATACTGAAGACTGGAAGCCCAGCCCTCACAAGTGCTCATTGAACTCATAAAAGTGAGAGACTTTTGAATATGTTGGGTCATGCAATAACTATTGGACGAAGCAGAAGCACTCAATAAGAAATATGATAGGTTTTACCATTTAGGAGGAGTGGACGTGGTTCAATCGGAGGAACTGAGTAGGGAGCATCAAAGTGTGAAGCCATAGCAGGTGCTATTTTGTCCCAAACCTGGTAAAAATATGTCAATACAAGATCGTGAAACATTTACAATGGAACAATCAGAAATAAATGTCAAATAAATCAGATAGTCACCTTTTCACAACCTCTGCATCTATTTCACTCTTCCCTGAATCAATTCTTGCTTCTACAGGAAAGACAAAATGACATAGATACTTACATGTAAATGTTCTGAACTGATACAATATATATCAGCTGTGATCTATATTTTTCAATGGTGTGTGCCCAATCTTAGAGGATGCATGGCATCTAACATTCAAATAAAGGCTTAATGCTATCAACTCTAGCTTGCCACATGTCATTATCTATTGCCCATTGAAATCCCTGTAGCCACCACAAAGAGCATTGCTTTACTTACATGGGACAAATCACAAAACTATATGCACCCGTATTGATAAAATTACTGTTGTGTGTACCTGAACACCAATTATTGGAACAACAACACTGTACCGTGTATCCACAAAAATCAGCAAACAATGCATGCATTCCTGTATTCAGCTCCAAATAAAAAGGACAAGTTTTCTAAAAGTGAAGTCTATGTATTAATTCAGTATCATGATGCAATCATGATCTATAATACCTCCGAGTGATTCACCAGCAATCCCTATCCTAGAGGGACCGACATCATCCCTTGCACTAAGATAATCTCCAAGCTTTATCAAGTCCCACACCTGCACATGTTCCTCAGCGAGTATTGCAAAAAAATAGGCCCAACATATTTTGAAGTATGATATGCCAAGTCATACAGTAGAAGACAATCATAAGGAGAGAACCAGACCAAAAGAATAAATCCAGAATTCAACTGAAGTGCCAACCCAGATAGTGTAGTTATAGCACCAGTACAGCTGGACTAACAACAACAACAGTGGTAATCCAGAGCTAATACTTAATCAGAAATAATTCCAATGCAATCCCTTGTTAACCTTCCCAAGCTGCCTCCACAAGGCCGCTCTGTAACTCGTCAAGATATCACCACCACTATGTGCTAGCTTTGCTTCCTTTCGGAGGATTAAAGAACAGATTCACATACATCTCTCATCATTTTAAGTGCAACTGGCTTATCAGTCACATTATTAGAGCCTAACTTCTCAATGAGCTGCTACAAAGACAACACGCCGGCAATAGCAGATATTCTTCATACCATTGTTGCTTCACAACTAAAATAAATATTGGTAGTTTTTGGTTTGATTAGTACTCATACACATACAATTGCAGAATTATGTAGAGCATATGTGAATACTAACATCTCATATTGAACTCCTCGTGGCCTTCTAGCTCTGGGTGTCACCATCACGATCACCCATCGTCTTCATCATCCGACATCTTCACAATAAAATCAGAGTAAGAAACATTGTAGTCATGAACTACATTATGCGAAATTATCAAAAACAAGAGATATTACATTAGCAGTGCATGGCTCCTCCATGGCCGCCCGGGGGAGGGGAGCCAGGCGACGCCCGCTGGCTCGACTTTACCCAAACGTAGGCACCGCCAAGGGAGGGCGCACTGGCCGGGGTTCGCGGTGGGCAGCACGGGGGGCGGGGCGCTGCCGAGGGATGTCACCCTGTGACACAGTGGACGAGGCGAGCGGGCGACGCGCTCGCGAGTATCCCGCAGCAGACGAGGGGCGGCGGCCGTAGGCCGGGGTCTTCGGCAGCGGGCGACAGCGACGGGCTCTGACAGCGGGCAGTAGGACCGAGCGGCCGGGCGAGCGGGCGGGGTCGCGCGGGTGTCGGGCAGCCGACGGGGCATGCGGCGGCGAGCGGGCAGGACACGGAGACGCGGCCCGCATCGGCGGGCCCGGAGGAGAGGGAGGAGGGCGAGATCGAGGACGACGGCACCGCGCAGCGCGCTGGCCAACCGCCGCACCCGCTGGACGACGCTAGGATTTCTGGACGTTCTAGGATGGGAGTAGATCGAGAGAAAGAACAACCTGAACCCGGGACGAGAGCTCCATATCTAATCGCCGGTGAAGACGCCGTGTGATTTGGTTTAGAATAGTAATCATGGGTCGTTAGGAAGGGTCTTTAGCGGTGAGATAAATACTTCCTTTTAGTCTGCATATAAGATTTGGTCAAAGTCAAACTTTGTAAAATTTAACCAATTTTATAGAAAAAATATTAGCATCTACAATACTAAAGCTATATGGTATGAAAATTAATTTCATGATGCATCTAAAAATATTGATTTCATATTATGAATCTTGATATATTTTTCTATAAACTTAGTCAAAGTTAACAAAGTTTGACTTTGACCAAACCTTATATGCAGACTAAAAAGAAACGGAGGGAGTACTCTATTTTTTTGGGGGGAACACAAAATATTGGCGCAAACTACAGTAAACCAAAATTATGTGGTGGGAAAGTAATTCTTTTTGGAGGGATGTTTAGAATAATTAAATAAATTGGAAAAAAATATTTCAAAGCAATATGAGATATATATGCTGCTAAATCGTCTCACGATCGTCATCTTCCCTCCGAACTAGATCAGGGAGATTCCCGATGAAATCATCCCACGTTCGTCATCTTTCCTATGTCCGGCGGTAGGCGGCGTGTGGGAAGCTCGCATCCATGGCGGGTGGAGAGGCTCGAGCTCACGGGCGAAGGTCGGGAAGAGGGACAACGGAACTGCTTGGTCAGCACCGAGGATGGAGGAAGCGGACGACGGGAGCCATGGCCGACCAGGAGCGGCGTGCAAGGTAAGAGGGGCGGCTCGCCGGCCGGGGCTTGCCACTCGGGTCAGGACGGCGCGAGCTGCACCCTGGTTGGGGTGGCCATCACGCGAAAGTAGGGGTCGCGACCGGTGCTAGCGCGTTGTCGTCGGACGACCCGATTGAAGGTACAACCAGGTTTGCACTACAATTTTGAGAATCATCAGCAAAAACTTGGCTACTTTTGAACTACAACTCACAAAAACCTCATGTGGCCCTCACATTAAAACTACTAGGTAATACTCTTGCCTTGGAACACAAGTACAAATGTGATGGGTTGGTGAGACGGTTGATCTATGTCAGTCTCGATCTCACATTTTGATCTTTAGATGGGGGTGATTTCAACATCTTTCATCTTACCGGGTAGTCCATGGAGGGTTCCTCCACGCTAGAATAGGTCCAACATAATCATGTCATTTTTGTTTCAACGAAAAACATAAAAAATCAACTATGTAAATTAACAACCAATCCAATTTTGTTTTTAAGATCTGTTGTGTTAGCAACGTGTTGTTTCATCGTGGATCTAGAATTGTGTATCTTTGTTTACTCCCTAGTTGCCATGACAAAATTGAAACTTGGGATATATGTTAAATATTTGTGCCCTCGCCCGTCAGATCCGTCTTGCATCGGATCCACGCACGAGGGGGTGAAGGGGCCTTGGCGCCGCTGCCGCTGCCGCTGGCCAGGCTTCACCCGGTCACGCCCTCTGGCAGCGACAGGGGAGGGGAGGAGCAGATGGCAGGGCACTGGGAGGTCCCTAGGGATCCCTCCCGTCGTCGTCCGCAGCTCGCGCCACCTGGTGCTTGGGACCACAGATCCGGTGAGATCGCCGCTGCTACCAAGACCCAGCACACCCCACCACCGGAGGCCACATCCGTGTCATCCATCTCCCAACGTAGCCGCTAGGAAGCCGGATATCGCTGCCGCGACCCACCGCATTACAACGCCCTTGTCGGTCAGATCCGTCCGGCATCGGATCCATGCGCGAGGGGGCGAAGGAGCCCTGCCGCCGACGTCCTTGTTGGAATATCATGGTTTAGTTGCTATATCCACTTCTACTGGTATAATTGATGCCACTGTTGTAGTTTAATTTTAAAAAATCATCAAATTTGAAAACAGTTCTTCAAATTTTAAAAAAAGTTAATCAATTTTAAAAAGTTCATTCGTTTCGAAAAAAGTTCATCAAATTTTAAAAAGGCTCATTGTTTTTTAAAAAGTTCACAAATTAGAAAAGAACATCAGTTCTGAAAAAAGCTTCACGAATTTGAGTAAAAGTTGATGGATTTCAAAAAAAGCTTCATCGGTTTTAAAAAAATTCATGAATTTGAAAGGAATCTGCACATTAGGGAAAATGATAAAGAAAGAAAAAAAGAATAAAAACGGCAGGAGAAAAAACCACGAAATGACAGAACAAATAAAAAAAGTAAAAAAACACGTATATCACAACCGATGGGATAGCCTAGTGGTTTGTGTTCTTTCCTTTTGTACGGAGATATCATCGGATCGATCTTGTCAGCTGCACTTTTTTGTGAGTTTGACAAAAAGAAATACAAAAGTATACAACTACGACCGGATCGATCCTGTCAGCTGCACTTTTTTGTGAATTTGACGAAAAGAAATACAAACTTATACATAATTATAATAGGAAGACCGGATCGATCCTGTCAGCTGCACTTTTTTGTGAATTTGACGAAAAGAAATATAAACTTATACAAAATTATAATACGAAAAAAAACAGATACAAAAAACGCAACGGACCAAAGTATACAAACATATACGTCTGCTATTTTAAACGAACGGCGCAATGGAGCAGCGGCCACTTGAGGAACGGGCGCACTCTGTGCTTCTGCGCTGGGCCGGCCCATCTAAGGTGAGCCCTTCCTCGAGCGCAGTTAACTGCTCGCTCAGTCCCCCCTCGACGGTTTTTACTTTTCCAAAAAAACAAAAAAAGAGAAAAAAACCGCAAAAATATAAAACAAATAGTGATTTAAAAAAGTTCAAGGTTTTTTTAAAAAATGCTCACAAACTTAAAAAAATTCTTGATTTGAAAAAAAGTTCACCGATTTTGAAAAATGTTCATCGAAATAGAAAAAAGTTCATCAAATTTGATCAAAATGTCATCTATTTTTTTGAAAAAAGTTCATTGATTTCCAAAAAAAGTTCATTGAATTTGAAATAAAGTTCATCAATTTGGGAAAAAGTTCACAGAAAATGAAAAAAGTTCATTATGTTTAAGAAATGTTCGTTCTTTTTTGGAAAATAAACAACAATATGAAAGAAAAGAAAAGGGAAATAAAAACCAAACTAAACTAAACCAGAAAGAATAAAAAAAACCCGGCTTCAGCGAACTGAATAAGGAATAAGAGGTCCAAAACCCGGCTTAGTTAGTGGCAGAAGAAAGAAGTCTCGAGTTCGAATCCCGGAAGGCGCATGTGCGTTTGGTTTTTTGTAAATTTTCTTCTCTGGGAAGACTCCTTTTTCGCAAACAGGGGATATACACGTTATTAAAAACTAAGGGTTTTTTTCGTAAAAGAACATGCAACAATATTTGTAACTAATGCAACATCACGTAGATGTTGCAATATATTTTTGAATATTGCCACGAATAATTATTCTGTTGAAATACCTAGCACGCAACGAAATTTGTTTGTCGCAATACCGCTACCATATTGCAACGGCGATACGGTTTGTTGCAATACGAGGCCTGTATTGCAACAAAGTTAGTATTTATTGCGACGGAACTACGTTACGGCAATATGTGCGGCCTATTACCACAACCGGAGAACTTATGGTAATATTGCGTTTTATTGCAACAAAACGTAGTTATAGCAATAAATTTTGTTGCAGTAGACCAGAATCCTTGTAGTGAAAGATGCCCCGAGAGAAATCGAGATAGACCATGCACATGTTTGTGATGGAGACTAAGATTAGCTAGTCATATACATATAGGGGGGACTGCGTGTGCCTACAATTGAGTGAGAGACCATCATACTTGGCTAGCTGGGCATGAGATTGTGTGTGTGCGCGTGTGAGATGGAGAGAAAATGAGGGGGGGAGATAGAGTTTTAGATGGGCCTATCAAGTGCGAGTGAGATATGCATGTGTATATGTGACCCAGGTGGATGGAGAGTTTGAGGGAGGGGGGAAGAGCTCCGAGACGACATAGTGGTGCGTGAGAGAGTTACAGGCAAAGAGCCAAGGAATCTGTGTGCGTACGATGAGTGCACCCAAGATATCTAGCTTGGACTAGCTAGAGTATCGTACATAGTGTGCGAGAGAGACCTATAGATGGTGTATATACGCATGCGAACTAGAAAGACACCCCCCCACACACACACAAAGAGAGAGAGAGAGATGGAGAGAAAGGGAGAGGGACGAACAAGGTTTTTGTGTCGGATGCGTGCGACAGAATTGAAGATTGTCGGCGAGAGAGAGAGAGAGAACAGGAGTCCGGGAGAGGGGGAGGTCGCGTTTTATGCATCAAAGACTGATATAAACCATGTTTCAATATAAACTTGCATTCAAATATTTAAATTGGAGAACATGTTGTCTGCAATCCACACATAAACGAATATATGCGTATATCGAACAAGTTCATTAATTTGACTTTCAACATGTTCATGGAGTACTATAATACTGTATAACATGCTACTCGATTGAGGTGTTCAATTTTGGATTTAGTTCACTATTTTGACATGCTGAACGAGGTATTTCATTGAATCGAGGTATTTCATTTTGGGTTTGATTCGCGTTTTTGAGTGGGTCAACTATTTGTCATATAGTAAATCGCTAGCAACGAGCATGTCAAAACACATTACTCCCGAGCATCATCTCTCCATCTAAAAAAGAAGTGGCAAGCTAATATTTCAAAATTTGATCCGAATCGACTTGGTAAAGTAGACGTGGATGCTCGTTCTCCCAAAATTTGAACGAACCGTTAAACATCCTCTCTGCTCGGTGGAATTCGCCCGAGCAAATAAATGGAAGACGCGAAATTACCATCCTATGTGGGACACGCATCAATTGGCCTATTGTACATCGAGGGTAGGTTCGTAACTTCATCCAAGCGCGCCTTCTCCTTGGACGAAATGACATGTGCCGAATAATTCATAAACCATGGTCGGCAAAACACGCTCTCCTCGCCCGAAATAGCTCGCGCCCACTATTTCAAAACACGCTCTCCTCGCCCGAAATCGCTCGCGCCCACTATAGTTCAAAACACGCCCTCCTCGCCCGAAATCGCTCCCGCCCAGAGAAGCAAAGTTACTCTACTATCCCTGACCCTCAGTACACAGACCAAAGCCGAGAAGCCTATAGGCAATTATAGAACTATAACTCCCCCTCACATTTCAGACAAATGCGTCAGTAAGACATGGTTCCACTCCCCTCCCAATTTCCCCCGCCCGCCCCCATTCATACCTCGTGGGTGCCAAATCACCTTCTCCCCGAGAAGCTCCCTTCTCCCGAGCCGCGAAACCTCAGCCCCACCTCCATGGTGCCCCCACCGCACCAATTTCACAGCCGCCCTCCTCCCTAATACCGGAGACGATGTCCATTTGCTGTCGTGCACTGGGCCGTGTGCCTCTTACTCCGTGCTGCTGGTGCTGCCTCGACACGGCCGTGTGAACCGTATCGGAGCCGATTCACCCCCGCCGTTGTTCACGGCGCCAGAGCGGCTCCAACTTTGGATCCGTCCAGAGTCCTGGCACTGCTTCGGCGTAGCCGTCGACCGTTGCGACATTGCTCTTTCCCTGCCGCCGGTCGCCACCGCAACTGCACCGGCCTCACCGACTCGGCAGCTGGACCTGCCTACTTCACCATGCCGCTAGATAGGTCGCACCCTCATCTCAAATCACTTTATTTAGGCGTCAGTTGTCTGAATTTTTATTCTGGGCCAATCTATTTGCAATGGGAAGCAGCACCCCTCGAGGCGGCGGAGCTCCTAGGCTGTCGGTTGGCTGGTGTCTAACGTAAGGGTGTGGGGCCGCAAGTTCGCCGTGGAAGCAGTGCTTAGATGGCTATCTTTTAGAGTTTTGTGGGTTGAAGGTACTGCCGCCACCGGATCTGGATGACGGGGAGTCTTTGTGGATTGGCCCGGGGGCGGTGCAACCACAGCAGTGCAGTGGGGCGGGGAGCGGGGCTTTGGCCGGGGCCACGGATGGCGGAGGCAGGCTGCTCTGCCGTTGGTCGCTGGCTCTTCGGGGAAGATTTCGAACAGTGTCACCCGGGAGGCACAAGACGGCCAGCCATCCGGCATAGATCGGACAGTACCAAAATAAAATAAAATCGTGTGACCCCAATTTAGTCTTCAGTCAACAGACATGTGACCACTCTCATACCTTGCTGTTGATCTCCTAGTGTATTTCTTCAGATCAAAGAGATATGTCGTTCTTAACATTATGCGTTATCTGCATCTTCAGACACACCGTCTTCCGACTCACCGCAGCTGCTCCAACAAGGTAAGCATGCACCAGAAGGGAGCTATAGTCCCCACTCAATAGTTCCCTGCATCGAATGCACGTGCCCGACATGCACAGCCACAACAACTGCAAGGCCATCAACAAGTCAGCACATGATGCTCACTCCTATGGATGGCAGCCAGATAGGTTGTACCCTCATCTTACTTGTGTGCAGCATTTATGGCTTTGTTATTCATCTAAGCATGGAAAATAGATTATCACATTTCACTGTATATTCATGCTGATCTCTTACGGGTCTTGTTCAGGAGTTAACGTTGTTCCATAGTTCAGCTAAGATACTTGTTCTTTAGGTAACACTGTTCCATAGTTATCATCCATCAGCCAATGCTATCCCACAGGCTGGTGATTATAGTATTATACCACTTCTAGTATTTCCTATGTTGTTCTTTAGTACTTTTGTGTGCCATCTAGTTAATCTCGAGTACAAACGGTACATATTCTGTAGCTTTCATCTGTGTTCTCCCTTTAGTTTATGAGACGTGTTGCTACTAGTTAACCCCAGTCCTACTATTTATGTCGTCTCCTACAGGCACTCATTACATAAATCTAACTACTAGTTGTCTTCCATGCATGTCAGATATAATTGCACACACTGATATATCCACAAGAACCTCACGGAGCAATGTAAAGGCCAATAAACTTGATGTCAATGATACCCAATATGATGGAACATGTAAAGGCAGTTCTTCAGAAGACTTGCAGAAAGATGATGAATCCTCTTCACCCCCACAAGGTCCTTGCTCTAACTTGGCATGTGGTATGGGTACAACATGCATATAATGTCCTGGAGTGTATCTACTCTCTTGCAATGCCATATTCTTAGCATGCTGATCATGCATGTAAATATGCCATGCCTTCCTGTTTTTCAGTACCTATTCCATTCATGATAACATGTTTTCAAATTCAAGTACTGTCATTCTACTCTATCGCAATGCCATCTTCTTAATTTGGACATCATGCTTCTGAATATCTTATGCATTGTTATTCATCAGTATGTACTTCATCTGTCTACCATACCATGTTTTTTTACATTGAAGTGATGTTCTAGTGCTCTGTTGCAATGCCATCTTATTTTTCCAATCATACACATGTATGTTGCCTTAGTTATTTCTGTATATATTTCGCTAGCATACAATTTTACATTCAACTAGTGTTCTTTTGCTGTGTTATCCTGTCGTATCCCTAGCTCTTACACCATACTCCGTCCATCCGGGTTACATGTTGCCGAAATGGATAAAAAAGGATGTATCTAGAACTGAAATACGCCTAGACCCATCCATTTTTTCTGGATGGAGGGAATACATGTCAATATGTCATGCCTTTCTATTATTCAGTACCTATTCCATCTCTCTGCTGTCGCATGTTTTATAATTAAAGCACCATTCTTCTATACAAGGCATGCAAGGGGAAGACGACTATGTTAGAATCTGAAGGGTTACAAATAAGGCCTTTGCAAAAGATCCAAATGCCAGGAGATAATAAACCAACTCCAGTTTTTATAGATACTACTCCAGCACAGAGAAACCCAACTCCTACTGATAATAACCAGATTCCAGTGGCCAAAGAACTAGTCCGCTCCAGTCCAGCAAAAATATGTCAACTCAATTCTAAGAAGCGTGTGTGTATCCTTGCATCATGAAATTTTATAGCATGCTGATCATATTTTCTACATGTTTCTTACCCATCTCTCTTTTAGAAAATAAGCTTAACAGATAGAAGATTTTCTGCAATGGTATCGTTTATGAGGAAAGATTTTTACAGGAATTCTCTGTGCTCCAATGTAGATGTAAGTGATAACCCACAAGTATAGGGGATCGCAACAGCTTTCGAGGGTAGAGTATTCAACCCAAATTTATTGATTCGACACAAGGGGAACCAAAGAATATTCTCAAGTATTAGCAGCTGAGTTGTCAATTCAACCACACCTGGAAACTTAGTGTCTGCAACAAAATGTTTAGTAGCAAAGTAATATGATAGTGGTGGTAGCGGCAACAAAAGTAAAGACAGCAAAAGTAATGTTTTTGGTATTTTGTAGTGATTGTAACAATAGCAGCGGGAAAGTAAATAAGCGTAAACCAGTATATGGAAAAGTCGTAGGCACCAGATCAGTGATGGATAATTATGTCGGATGTGGTTCATCATGTAATAGTCATAACATAGGGTGACACAGAACTAGCTCCAATTCATCAATATAATGTAGGCATGTATTCCGTATATAGTCATACGTGCTTATGGAAAAGAACTTGCATGCCATCTTTTGTCCTACCCTCCCGTGGCAGCGAGGTCCTATTGGAAACTAAGGGATATTAAGGCCTCCTTTTAATAGAGAACCGGAACAAAGCATTAGCATATAGTGAATACATGAACTCCTTAAACTATGGTCATCACCGGGAGTGGTCCCGATTATTGTCACTTCGGGGTTGCCGGATCATAACACATAGTAGGTGACTATAGACTTGCAAGATAGGATCAAGAACTCACATATATTCATGAAAACATAATAGGTTCAGATCTGAAATCATGGCACTCGGGCCCTAGTGACAAGCATTAAGCATAGCAAAGTCATAGCAACATCAATCTCAGAACATAATGGATACTAGGGATCAAACCCTAACAAAACTAACTTGATTACATGATAAATCTCATCCAACCCATCACCGTCCAGCAAGCCTACGATGGAATTACTCACGCATAGCGGTGAGCATCATGAAATTGGTGATGGAGGATGGTTGATGATGACGACGGCGACGAATCCCCCTCTCCGCAGCCCCGAACGGACTCCAGATCAGCCCTCCCGAGAGGTTTTAGGGCTTGGCGGCGGCTCCGTATCGTAAAACGCGATGATTTCTTCTCTCTTATTTTTTTCTCTCCGAAAGCAAATATATAGAGTTGGAGTTGGCGTCGGAGGGTTTCCAGGGGGCCCACGAGGTAGGGGGCGCGCCCTAGGGGGGGGCACCCCCCACCCTCGTGAGAAGGGTGTGTGGCCCCCCTGGTCTTCATCTTTGGCGAGGTTTTTTTATTGTTTTTTCTAAGATGTTCCGTGGAGTTTCAGGTCATTCCGAGAATATTTGTTTTCTGCACATAAAACAACACCATGGCAATTCTGCTGAAAACAGCGTCAGTCCGGGTTAGTTCCATTCAAATCATACAAGTTAGAGTCCAAAACAAGGGCAAACGTGTTTGGAAAAGTAGATACGACGGAGACGTATCAACTCCCCCAAGCTTAAACCCTTGCTTGTCCTCAAGCAATTCAGTTGACAAACTGAAAGAAAGAAAGAAAAACTTTTACAAACTCTGTTTGCTCTTGTCGTTGTAACTATGTCAAGCCAGCATTCAAGTTTTCAGCATAGATCATAACTAACCATATTTGCAATAATTCTCAGGTCTCATAACTACTCATATCAATTGCATAATCAACTAGCAAGTCATAATAATAAATCTCGGATGACAACACTTTCTCAAAACAATCATAATATGATATAACAAGATGGTATCTCGCTAGCCCTTTCTGAGACTGCAAAACATAAATGCAGAGCACCTTAAAGATCATGGACTGACTAGACATTGTAATTCATGGTAAAAGAGATCCAATCATAGTCATACCGAATAGAAATTAACAGTGATGAATGCAAATGACATATGTGCTCTCCAGCTAGTGCTTTTTAATAAGAGGGTGATAACTCAACATAAAAGTAAATGGATAGGCCCTTCATAGAGGGAAGCAGGGATTTGTAGAGGTGCCAGAGCTCGGTTTTGAAATAGAGATAAATTGTATTTTGAGAGGTATACTTTCATTGTCAACGTAACAACTAAGAGATGGCGATATCTTCCATGCTAAACACATTATAGGCGGTTCCCAAACAGAATGGTAAAGTTTATACTCCCCCTCCACCAACAAACATCAATCCATGGCTTGCTCGAAACAACGAGTGCCTCCAACATACATCAGGTCCCAGGGGGAGTTTTGTTTGCAATTAATTTTGATTTAGTTTGCATAAAGCATGGGACTGGGCATCCCGGTGACCAGCCATTTTCTCATGAGTGAGGAGCGGAGTCCACTCCTCTTGAGAATAACCCGCCTAACACGGAAGATAAGGACAGCCTTGGTTGATACATGAGCTATTCGAGCATACAAAACAGAATGATTATTTGAAGGTTTAGAGTTTGCCACATACAAATTTACTTGGAATGGCAGGTAGATACCGCATATAGGAAAGTATGGTGGACTCATCTGGAATAACTTTGGGGTTTAAGGGATTGGATGAACAAGCAGTATTCCCGCTTAGTACAAGTGAAGGCTAGCAAAAGACTGGGAAGTGGCCAACTAGAGAGCGACCACAGCCATGTACATGCATTAAAATTAATAAACATTGGATGCAAGCATGAGTAGGATATAATCCACCATGAACATAAATATCGTGAAGGCTATGTTGATTTTGTTTCAACTACATGCATGAACATGTGCCAAGTCAAGTCACTTAAATCATCCAAAGGAGGATACCACCCCATCATACCACATCATAATCATCTCAATAACATGTTGGCACACAAGGTAAACCATTATAACTCATAGCTAATCAAGCATGGCACAAGCAACTATGATCTCTAATTGTTATTGCAAACATGTTTATTCATAATAAGCTGAATCAAGAACGAGGGACTCATCATATTTACAAAAACAAAAGAGGTCGAGTTCATACCAGCTTTTCTCATCTCTGTCAGTGCATCATATATCATCATAATTTTCTTTCACTTGCCCGACCGAACGGCGTGAATAATAATAAGAGTGTACGTGCATTGGACTAAGCTGGAATCTATGAGCATTCAATAACAGGAGAAGACAAGGCAATATGGGCGCTTGGTTAAATCAACAATAATGCATATAAGAGCCACTTCAACAATTTAATTATGGTCTTCTCCTACTGACCCCCAAAGAAAAGAAAAGAAATAAAACTATTTACACGGGAAATCTCCCAACAAACAAAAGAAGAACGGGAAATATTTTTGGGTTTTCTTTTTAATTATTACTACTACAGCAGAAAAATAAACTACTACTAATTTTTTTGTTTTTTCTTAAGGTCTAGCAAACACACAAGAAGAAAGCATGAAAAAGAAAATAAACTAGCATGGATATTATAGTGAAAAAGTATGAGCACTGACATCTAGCAATTAGTGTGTGAACATAAATGTAATGTCGGTGAGAAATACGTACTCCCCCAAGCTTAGGCTTTTGGCCTAAGTTGGTCTATGGCCACGGCTAGCCTGGCGGATATCCGTAATAATAGTTGTTGGGGTCGTACTGTGATGAGGAAGAATAGTTGGGATCATACTGATGTGCAACGGTTATCGCCTGCTGAGCTGCAGCGTGGAGGCGAGCTGCCTCCGCTCTCCTCTCGTACTCTTCTGCCTCCTCTCTGGTGATAACATATCTTCCTTTTGTCTGTGAATCAAAGAAGGCAGGAGCAGAGAGAGTAATACGGAAAACACGTCATTTATAAAAAATTAAACGATATAAGAGAGGTGATTCAGGCCTCTCGACAAACTGGTGCAAAGCCATAGAGTTATAATCTAAATATGCAGGAGGCAACTCCGTATCACCCTCACAAATGTCTATCTCAAGAAAATGGGCTAAGCAGGTTGCATAAATTCCTCCAAAGAAATCTCCATTATGTATATTATGATGCAACCTACGAGCTACAATGGCTCCCATATGATAAGATTGGTCTCCTAACACAGCACTCCTAAGAATGCTAAGATCAGGGACACACATGTGAGATGCTTCATCCTTAGCATTTATGTATCTACCGATGAAGAGAGCAAAATAATGTATAGCGGGAAAGTGAATGCTCCCTATGGTAGCCTGCGTTATATCTCTAGATTCCCCCATAGTTATACTAGCAAGAAAGTTTCTAAATTCAGATTTAGGGGGATCCCTAACACTACCCCATGATGGAAGTTTGCAAGCAGAAGTAAAATCCTCTAAGTCCATGGTATAAGATTTGTCATAAAGATCAAACATGACTGAAGGAGAATTACGCGAAGATGAATACTCAAACCTCCTCACAAATGAACTTGTGAGATCATGATACTGGGGGCATTTGTTAGCCTCAAAATCTTCAAGACCGGCATTGCGCAAATACGCTTTGAATTCTTCTTTAATTCCCGCACGGTCCATAAAATTTTCCGACGGCCATTCGCAAGGCCGTACTGGAGCGTCTCTTGGTGGATCCTCGTCAGCATCGCGCATAGCAATCCAGGGTCCTTGCTTCTTAGAGGAACCACCTTGGAACATCTTCCTAAGCATATTGTTTTTCTCTGAAAAATTCTGAAATTTTTAGTAACTTCAAAATAAAAGTAAACCAAACTCAATAATATTGATAGCAACTACTCCTACAAGTGCCTAGAGCCTATATCAAGCATTAGAACTACTTAGAACCATATAAATTTGACATGCAAGCTCAAGAACATGGTCACCTATGGAGCACAAATTTGCAAAGAATAAAGCACTAGAACAAAAACTAATTGGACCAATGGAGGAGTCACATACCAAGGAACAATCTCCCCAAGCAGTTTTGCGAGAGGTGCTTTGAGCAAGGAGATCGAAAATCACAGGAAAAGCGGCTGGAACTTGTGCTTGAGTTGGTTTTTCGGGTTTGTGTGAGATAGAGGAAGAAGATGGGTGCTGGGATAAGTGGAGGAGGGCCACCATGGGCCCACGAGGCAAGGGTCGCGCCCTATAGGGGGGGCGCGCCCACCACCCTCGTGGCCAGGTGGCAGCTCCTCCCGCGGTAATTTTTGCACAGTAAATCCTCAAATATTCCCAAAAAAATCATATTAAATTGGCATGGCATTCTGAGGACTTTTATTTTTGGGATATTTTTATGTTGCACGGATAAGTCAGGAAACAGACAAAAAATACTAATTTTACTTTATTTAATATAAATAACAGAAAGTAAAAGTGGGGTACAGAAGTTTGTGCTTCTAGTTTCATCCATCTCATGCTCATCAAAAAGAATCCACTAACAAGGTTGATCAAGTCTTGTTAACAAACTCATTCCGATAGTCATGAAACCGGAGAAATTTCGAATAGCACTAAGTTACCTCAACGGGGATATGCACATCCCCAATAATAAGTATATCATATTTCTTTTTGACAGTAGGAAGAGGAAATTCAAAACCTCCAAATATAATCGATGGAATTTTTCCAATAGAGTTGATACTATGAACTTGAGGTTGTTTCCTCGGAAAGTGTATCGTATGCTCATTACCATTAACATGAAAAGTGACATTGCCTTTGTTGCAATCAATAACAGCCCCTGCAGTATTAAGAAAAGGTCTTCCAAGAATAATAGACATACTATCATCCTCAGGAATATCAAGTATAACAAAGTCCGTTAAAACAGTAACGTTTGCAACCACAACAGGCACATCCTCACAGATACCGACAGGTATAGCAGTTGATTTATCAGCCATTTGCAAAGATATTTCAGTAGGTGTTGGCTTATTCAAGTCAAGTCTACGATATAAGGAGAGAGGCATAACACTAACACCGGCTCCAAGATCACATAAAGTAGTTTTAATATAATTTCTTTTAATGGAGCAAGGTATAGTAGGTACTCTGGGGTCTCCAAGTTTCTTTGCTATTCCACCCTTAAAAGTATAATTAGCAAGCATGGTGGAAATTTCAGCTTCCGGTATCTTTCTTTTATTAGTAATGATATCCTTCATATATTTAGCATAAGGATTTGTTTTGAGCACATTAGTTAATCGCATACGCAAAAAGATAGGCCTATCATTTCAACAAATCGCTCAAAATCCTCGTCATCCTTTTTCTTGGATGGTTTCGGAGGAAAAGGCATGGGTTTCTGAACCCAAGGTTCCCTTCTTTACCATGTTTCCTAGGAACAAAGTCTCTTTTATCATAACGTTGATTCTTTGATTGTGGGTTATCAAGATCAACAGCAGGTTCAATTTCTACATCATTGTCATTACTAGGTTGAGCATCATCATGAACATCATTATTAATATTTTTACTAGGTTCATGTTCATTACCAGATTGTGTTTCAGCACCAGACATAGAAATATCATTTGGATTATCAGGTGGTTCAGCAATAGGTTCACTAGAAGTTTGCACAGTTCTATCATTTTTCTTCTTCTTTTTAGAAGAACTAGGAACATCAATATTATTTCTTTGAGAATCTTGCTCGATTCTCTTAGGGTGGCCTTTAGGATACAAAGGTTCCTGAGTCATTCTACCGGTTCTAGTAGCCACTGTAACAGCATAATCATTTTTATTACTATTCATTTCATCAACCACTTCTTTTTGAGCCTTAAGTACTTGTTCTACTTGAGTGGTAACCATAGAAGCATGTTTGCTAACAAGTTTAAGTTCACATTTAATATTAGCCATATAATCACCCAAGTGTCTAATCATATAAGCATTTTCTTTTAATTGTCTACCAAAATAAGCATTGAAATCATCTTGCTTAAACATAAAGTTATCGAACTCATCCAAGCACTGACTAGCAATTTTAGTAGGAGGGACTTCAGCTTTATCATATCTATAGAGAGAATTTACCTTTACTACCCGTGTCGGGATATCGGGATCAAGAGGTTCTTCAATAAATAAAGAATTAAGATCATATGTTTCTTCAACAGGCGATGAATTAAGAACATGTATTTCTTCAATAGGAGGTAAATTCTTAACGTCTTCAGCTTTGATACCTTTTTTTTCATAGATTTCTTTGCCTCTTGCATATCTTCGGGACTGAGAAATAGAACACCTCTCTTCTTCGGAGTTGGTTTAGGAATAGGCTCAGTAATTGGAGTAGGAGTTGGCTCAGGAGTTGGCTCAGGAGCTGGCTCAGGAGGTGCCCAATTATTTTCATTTGTCAACATATTATTCAATAGGATTTCAGCTTCATCCGGTGTTCTTTCCCTGAAAAGAGAACCAACACAACTATCCAGGTAATCTCTGGAAGCATTGGTTAGTCCATTATAAAAGATATCAAGTATTTTAGGTTTCTTAAGAGGACGATCAAGCAAAGCATTAAGTAACTTGAGAAGCCTCCCCCAAGCTTGTGGGAGACTCTCTTCTTTAATTTGCATGAAGTTGTATATTTCCCTCAAAGCAGCTTGTTTCTTATGAGCAGGGAAATATTTAGCAGAGAAGTAATAAATCATATCCTGGGGACTACGCACACAACTAGGATCAAGAGAATTAAACCATATCTTAGCATCACCCTTTAATGATAACGGAAATATTTTGAGTATATAGAGGTAACACGGTCTCTCATCATTAGTAAACAGGGTAGCTATATCATTTAACTTAGTAAGATGTGCCACAACAGTTTCAGATTCATAGCCATAAAACGGATCAGATTCAACCAGAGTAATTATATAAGGATCAATAGAGAATTCATAATCCTTATCAGGAACACATATAGGTGAAGTAGCAAAAGCAGGGTCAGGTTTCATTTTATCTCTAAGTGATTCTTTGTTCCATTTAATTAATAACCTCTTAAGCTCATATCTATCTTTGCAAGCTAAAATAGCGGCAGAAGATTCCATATCAAAAAGATAGCCCTCAGGAATAACAGGCATATTTTCATCATCACTATCATCATCGTATTCAGATTCAATAATTTCTTTTTCTCTAGCCCTAGCAATTTATTCATCAAGAAATTCACTAAGGGGCACAGTAGTATCAGGCATAGAAGCAGTTTCATCATAAGTATCATGCATAGCAGAAGTGACATCATCAATAACATGCGACATATCAGAACAAATAGCAGAAGCAGGTGTAGGTGTCGCAAACTTACTCATAACAGAAGGTGAATTAAGTGCAGAGCTAGATGGCAGTTCCTTACGTCCCCTCGTAGTTGAGGGATAGATCTTGGTTTTTGGATCTCTCAAGTTCTTCATAGTGTCCAGCAGATATAAATCCCAAGTGACTCAAAGAATAGAGCTATGCTCCCCGACAACGGCGCCAGAAATTAGTCTTGATAACCCACAAGTATAGGGGATCGCAACACCTTTCGAGGGTAGAGTATTTAACCCAAATTTATTGATTCGACACAAGGAGGGCCAAAGAATATTCTCAAGTATTAGCAACTAAGTTGTCAATTCAACCACACCTGGAAACCTAGTATCTGTAGCAAAGTGTTTAGTAGAAAAGTAATATGATAGTGGTGGTAGCGGCAACAAAAGTAAAGACAACAAAAGTAATGTTTTTGGTATTTTGTAGTGATTGTAACAGTAGCAGCGGGAAAGTAAATAAGCGTAAACCAGTATATGGAAAACTTGTAGGCACCGGATTAGTGATGGATAATTATGCCGGATGCGGTTCATGATGTAACAGTCATAACATAGGGTGACACAGAACTAGCTCCAATTCATCAATATAATGTAGGCATGTATTCCGTATATAGTCATACGTGCTTATGGAAAAGAACTTGCATGACATATTTTGTCCTACCCTCCCATGGCAGCGGGGTCCTATTGGAAACTAAGGGATATTAAGGCCTCCTTTTAATGGAGAACTGGAACAAAGCATTAGCACATTGTGAATACATGAACTCCTCAAACTATGGTCATCACCGGGAGTGGTCCCGATTATTGTCACTTCGGGGTTGCTGGATCATAACACATAGTAGGTGACTATAGACTTGCAGGATAGGATCAAGAACTCACATATATTCATGAAAACATAATAGGTTTAGATCTGAAATCATGGCACTAGGGCCCTAGTGACAAGCATTAAGCATAGCAAAGTCATAGAAACATCAATCTCAGAACATAATGGATACTAGGGATCAAACCCTAACAAAACTAACTCAATTACATGATAAATCTCATCCAACCCATCACCGTCCAGCAAGCCTATGATCGAATTACTCACGCACGGCGGTGAGCATCATGAAATTGGTGATGGAGGATGGTTGATGATGACGACGACGACGAATCCCCCTCTCCGGAGCCCCGAACGGACTCCAGATCAGCCCTCCCGAGAGGTTTTAAGGCTTGGCGGCGGCTCCGTATCGTAAAACGCGATGATTTCTTCTCTCTTATTTTTTTCTCACCAAAAGCAAATATATAGAGTTGGAGTTGGCATCGGAGGGTTTCCAGGGGGCCCACGAGGTAGGGGGCGCGCCCTAGGGGGGCGCTCCCCACCCTCGTGAGAAGGGTGTGGGCCCCCTGGTCTTCTTCTTTGGCGAGGATTTTTTATTGTTTTTTCTAAGATGTTCCGTGGAGTTTCAGGTCATTCCGAGAATATTTGTTTTCTGCACATAAAACAACACCATGGCAATTCTGCTGAAAACAACGTCAGTCCGGGTTAGTTCCATTCAAATCATACAAGTTAGAGTCCAAAACAAGGGCAAAAGTGTTTGGAAAAGTAGATACGACGGAGACGTATCAGTAAGTACCTATCGTATATCACTATATTTTTACATCAGCATGTATTTTTTTAATCGACTGAATCCAACCTTTATCTGATCTAAATTTAGTTGTAGCAAAATGTATGATTAAAGGCCACAATGTTGATTTTTGCAAGGAAAACTGCCTGGTAGTTTTGCATCCTGAACTGCATGAGTGTACTATCTCATATCAGTGGGTTTGAATACTTTGGTTCTGCAGTGGGTTTTTCAGTGTTTTTTCTACTGTGTTGTCCTGTCGTATCCCTAGCTCTTACATCATACTCCCTCCGTCCGGATTAAATGTCGCAGAAATGGATAAAACTGGATGTATCTAGAACTGAAATACGCCTAGACCCATCCATTTATTTCCGGATGGAGTGAATACATGTCAATATGTCATGCCTTTCTATTCTTCAGTACCTATTCCATCTCCGCTGTAGCATGTTTTATAACTGAATCACCATTCTTCTATATAAGGCAGGCAAGGGGAAGACGGCTATGCTAGAATCTGAAGGGTTACAAACCAGGTCTTTGCAAAAGATCCAAACGTCAGGAGATAATAAACCAACTCCATTTTTCACAGATACTGATCCAGCACAGAGAAACCCAACTCCCACTGATAATAAGCAGATTCCAGTGGCCAAAGAACTAGTCCGCTCCAGTCCAGCAAAAGAATGTCAACTCCATTCTAAGAAGTGTGTGCGTATCCTCGCATCATGAAATTTTATAGCATTCTGATCATATTTTCTACATGTTTCTTACCCGTCTCTCTTTTAGAAAATAAGGTTAAACGATACCTCCATTGGGATCGTATTCGAGGAAAATATCTTGCGGGAATTCTCTGTGCTCCAGTGCTGATGTAAGTACCTATTGTATATCACTATATTTTTACATCAGCATGTATTTTGTTAATCGGCCTGAATCTAACCTTTATCCGATCTAAAATTAGTTGTAGCAAAATGTTAAAGGCGCCAAAGTTGATTTTTGTAAGGAAAACTGCCTGGTAGTTTTGCGTACTGAGCTGCATGAATATGCTATCTCATATCACGCACATTACTGAATTGTAGTGCTTCTCTAGTTGCCCATTCATTCATTGTGTCAATGTTGCTTTCGTATTACCTTACCTGGCTGATGATAGCTGTGCCATATTGTGTTAATTTGGTGTAGGCTAGTTGCCCAAACGTTCGTTGTGTCAATGTTGCTTTCCTATTATCTAACTTGGCCAATGATAGCAATGCTAGTGTGTTAATTTTGTGCAGGCTGCTGAAGATAAGAAAACAAACTCTGAAAATAGCAAGGCAACCCCATTGTTTCTTTCTAGTAAATCTAGGCCAAGTAATATGGCAATAACTCATGATTAATCTGTTTGGTTCCTGTCCTAATTTATGTTATGATGCAGTGGTCAAGACACTCTCCACTATCAATAATACAAGCCTGCCAAAATCGCCATCTGAATCTGTTTAGTATCCTCTGTCTCGAATGTGATGGAATAAATGTATGTTTGTGAACCAATTAATGGTTGAAGCAATGATGGAAATGGTGGATGAATCAGAGGTGTAGAGTCGTGCGACACAACAACTGATCAATGTTTTCAGAGACAATATGGCAAAGCAGCAAGAACTTGCCCACATGCTTATGGGCATCATCTGTGCTGAGGTTGCAGATTGTGACGTTGTAGATGGTTAGGTTCTGCTCATTTATTTGCACTAGCATCAATCTTTGATTGCCCAGTGGATGTAATTTCCTGTAATATATTCTGGATGTGCAACGTTATTCCCTGTATGCCGTACCTTTGCTCGTCGTAATGGGCTCAAATTATCTAATTTGGCCTAAACACATGAACGAACTTTAGTGGGCCCATTAAGTTAATGGGTCGTTACTAGGCCAAAAGTTAATGGCCGGCCCTCTTACCTCCCAGGTCGTTAACAGGCCGACATCGAAGCGGGCAACAGGTGGCCCCAATTTATTTCACGGGTCGTTAACAGGCCATTACTAAGTTTGGGCTACATATGGCCCAACTATACTGTAGGCCTTTAGCAGGCCGAAAGAGACAGCGGGCTTGTATTGGACCATGAAGAGCATGGGCCGCTAAGAGGCCGAAAGTCAGGTTCTATTGTAAACAACCCAATTGTGTTGTGGGCCTTTAGTAGGCCGAAAGAGAAACCGGGCTGGTATTGGACCATGAAGGGCATGGGCCGTTAAGAGGCCAAAACTAAGGTCCGACTACAAATGGCACAACTCATTTATGGTCCGTTAACAGGCCGAAAGGCACACAGGGCCAGGAATTGGCCCAACACTTAAATGGGTCACTAAAAGGCCAAAACTCAGGTCCAACTACAATTGGCCCAACTGATTTATGGGCCGTCAACAGGCTGAAAGTGACACCGGGCCAGAAATTGTCCCAACACTTAAATGGGCCGCTAAAAGGCCGAAACTCAGGTCCGACTATAAATGGCCCATCAGATTTATGGGCCGTCAAGAGGCTGAAAGACACACTGGGCCGGAAATTAGCCCAACATTTAAATGGGTCGCTAAAAGGCCGAAAGATGTACATCCTGAAAATTGGCCCATCAATTAAATGGGTCGTTAACGGGCCGAAATCTCATCGGGTCGATATTGAGCCCAAATATATAGCGGGCTATTAACAGGCTCGAACTAACGATGGGCTGCAAGGGTGTCAAATCTTTAACAGGCCGAATTGGCACATCTCGTATGGGCCGTGGGCTTAAATGGACCTGACACAAGTAGGCCTTATATGGACCGGCCTGCTAATTTTTATTGGGCCGGCCTTTTTCACAGGAATGGGCCACTGTTGGGTCGTGCCACGTGTCGACCTATCATAGGTGCCTCCTATCCAATGAGTGGATGACATCTGTCCCAACGATGAGCCGACACGTGTTTCCTCTAGTCAATGATGATTTTACACGTGGAAAATCCCCATTGGTCGGGGCTGTTAACGGGTTATCGGATCCAAAACCCGACCCGATAGCTTAACGGCGTTCCGTTACGGTGGATGCCACGTGTCGGTCACCCTTGACGAAAGCACTTCTGTGACGCGCGATTTATCGTCATGGAAGTGGACACTTCCGTGATGATAATTTTGGTAATGTCATGGAACACTTCTACGACAGCACGGATATGACTATCTTGATTCTGTCATAAATTTGTCATGGATGTACATGCATGACAAAAACGTGACCTACTATGACAAACACGTATCATCATGGAAGTGTATTTTTTTGTACTGCTCTGTGCAGTCGCTGCCTCAATCAGTTCGACTTCTTCAGTCTCAACTTAAAGAGGAAAGGCTTGCTTCAGCTCAGCTCCGACTTGAAGTCAAAGATGCAATGAAGATGTCAGAGGACTGTCGTGCACACTATGGTGCCATACAACTAGGGATGGAGCATCTATCGTTGACACAACTGAGGTCTCATCAGCTTGTTCGACTGCTTGTGGGGCCCATCCTGGCTAGGCCTAGTGCTTTCTGAAATGCTCTCACTTTTGTATATTCTTTTGTCGGTGCGTTTATATGCACTAGTGGTGACCTTTGATGCCTAGTGCATGTAATCCGCGGTCACGTTGCGCTTTATTATCACTAGTAGTGAACTTTGATTCCCAGTGGATGTAATATGTCATAATTTCTTTATTGTATAGTCTAGGTTTATTCTTTGGTCGGTATGCTATAATTTAGGCCAAAAGGTCTAGTGGATCTCAGTTTTGTCGGTCTTCAGGCCGGACCATTACTCATATGGGCCAAAACATGGCCAGCT
This sequence comes from Triticum aestivum, assembly GCF_018294505.1. Taxonomy (NCBI): domain Eukaryota; kingdom Viridiplantae; phylum Streptophyta; class Magnoliopsida; order Poales; family Poaceae; genus Triticum; species Triticum aestivum. Next base: position 102,139,436 of record NC_057800.1, on the reverse strand, counting down.
GGGCCAGAGAATACCATGGGCTTTTAACAGGCTAAAACCTAGATTGGGCTAGCGTTGAGCCAAAAAATTCATGGGCCAATGCAGGATGAAACTGCCCGAGGCCCATGTTGGGCCCAAATAGGACGAGCGGTTAACAGGCCAAAATATATCTCGGGCCTGTTTGTCCCAATAAATTATGGGCTTTAAGCAGACCGGTATCCATGCAGGCCATAGGCCCAAAAGTGTCACGGGCCATTATTAGTTGGGCTATAAGCATGCCAGATTCAACGCGGGCTGTAATTAGGCCCAACGGTTACATGGGCCATTAACAGGCCGATAGGCCGGTTGGGCTGAAATTTATCCATGAAGACTACGGGCCGTTAAGAGGCCTAAAGTTACTCCAGACAAGAAATAGCCCAGTTTCTGCATGGGTTGTTAAATGGCCTAAAGTTAAACCGGGACGACAACGTCCCAGATGCACCACGGGCTGCTAACAGGTCGAAAGTATTATCGGGCCGAACTGGTAAACAAGCATTTAACAGGCTGAAATACAAACCTGTCTTAGAATGGGCCCAAAAGAACATTGGTCTGCTAACGGGCCTGATCCGATATGGGCCATAATTTGGCCCAAAACGCGACAGGCTGTGAATGGGCCTGTCTGGTATGGGCCTCAATTTGACCCAAAACATGGCAGGCTGTTAACGGGCCAGCCCACTAGTGTCTGAAAAAACATGGTGGGCCGTTAGCTGGGCCGGCCTTTTCATCGGAATGGGCTCTGTTGGGTCGTGCCATGTGTCGACATATCATAGGCGCCTCCTGTCCAATGAGTGGATGACATCTGTCCCAAGGTGAGCCAACATGTGTTTCCTCCGGCCAATGAGAATTTTACACGTGGAAAATCCCCATTGGTCCGGGCTGTTAACGGGTTATCGGATCCAAAGTCGGACCCGATAGCTTAACGACGACCCGTTACGGTCGATGCCACGTGTCGGTCACCCTTGACGAAAACACTTCTATGATGCGCGATTTATCGTCATGGAACTAGACACTTCCGTGATGATAAATTTGGTAATGTCATGGAACACTTCTATGACAGCATAGGTATGACTATCTTGATTCTGTCATAAAATTGTCATGGATGTACATACATGACAGAAAACGTGACCTACTGTGACAAACACATATCATCACGGAAGTGTATTTTTTTGTAGTGGATGTTGCGTGGCTTCATCCCTGAGGATGAATGGCCAGTACTGGCAGAGCTGACCTATATCTTCTGTGTTCTTTGTGCGAAAGAACTATCGCCTGGCCTGCTAGAAGAAATGGAAGAGTTGGCGCTGGAGTTGATCTGCAAGTTAGAGAAGATCTTTCCGTCGGGCTTCTTTAATCCAATGTAGCACTTGATTTTGCATCTCTCAACAAAGGCAAGATTGGGAGCCCGTGCAAAATCGTTGGTGCTACGCCACTGAGAGGATGCAGAAGACGCTACGAGCAAAATGTAAAAATAAACGTAGAATTGAAGCATCGATGGCTGATGCATTCATTACTGAGGAGGCAGCAAACTTCGTGACAGCACACTACGATGCCAAAAATCGTCATTTCCATAATCCGAAGCCTAGGTACAATGCTGACGAACCTAAAATGGGTGGATCCAACCTCAGTCTATTCAAAGGGGATCTCGCACCAGCAGGTGCTTCTAATTCCTTAATGTTGGATTTCGAAGAATGGCGGATCATTTCATTGTATATCTTCACCAACCTAACAGAAGTGCGGCCGTACATCAGTAAGTTCTCGGTACATTGTTTCGCAACTTCTAATTCCTTTGAACTGCTCTTATTCCCGGATAAATTTTATGCAGTCGATACATCGCCAAATTCACATATGGAGCGGTGATCCAAAAGGATTCCGTCGAAGAGTATGAGCTTCTGGCAAAGCATGGAGGCGGCTATCCCGGTTTCATCTCTTGGTTCAAACAAATGGTAATTTCCATTAAACAATTTCATTTTCTTTGTCTAATTTGTGGCTAATGCAACAATCCCTTTCGTATTAAACTTGTAGGCTAATTTAGAGTTAATGGATGTCGAACTGAGACAAGTCGCTAATGGTTTGGACTTTAAGGTCTGTTCATTTGACAAATATGACATCAACGGGTATTGCTTTCGTACCTATGGCAAAGAGATATCTATGGCCGACCGAAAGTCTACAAATTGTTGTGTCTCTTCTATCGTGTAACGCCCCGAGACTGATGTGCCGGGTGTCTTCCAGTTATTCGCCGTGTTGCCTAGTCATTGCTTGCGTGTCATGCATTCCATATCATTTCATCATGTGCATTTCATTTGCATACATGTTCGTCTCATGCATCCGAGCATTTTCCCCGTTGTCCATTTTGCAATCTGGCGCTCCTATGTCACCTGGTGTCCCTTTCTACCTCTTTTCGTGTGCGGGTGTTAAATGTTTTCAGATTGAACCGAGACTTGTCATGCGGCCTTGGTTTACTACCGGTAGACCGCCTGTCAAGTTTCGTGCCATTTGGACTTCGTTTGATACTCTAACGATTAACCGAGGGACCAAAAAGTCCCCATGTGTGTTGCAGCCCAACACCCTTCCCAAGTGGCCCAAAACCCATCCAAACCTACTCCATCATCTCGGTCGTTCGATCATGATCACGTGGCCGAAAACCGCACCTCATTTGGACTCTCCTAGCTCCCTCTACCTATAAATATGTGGCCTCCCCCGAAAAATCTCGCAGTCCAAACCCTAGACCTTCTTCCTCTCCGCGCCGTCGGACGAAAGCCTCGCCGATGGACATGTCCGCGCTCTCAGCCGCCGCCCCGCGCCAATCCGGAGCCGCCAAGTGGCGCCACCGAGTAGCCCCCGCCGTCGGCCCGCCAGGCCCGGGTCGCCCCCCAGCCCGCGAGTTCCACAGCCGTGTCACTGCGACTGCTCGCGCGCCGCTCGCCTGGCCTCCTGCCACCTTCGCCGCCGCACCGGAGCGCGCGCCGCCCGACGCTGAGCTCCGGCGACCTCGCCCTGCCACGACGCCCGCCAACTCTGCCGCTTGCCGCATCCAGCCGAGCCGCCGCACCCACGCCGGCGTCGCCTCGCCACCTCCTCGTCGCCGTCGACTTCGGCCGCCGGAACCGCCTCCCCGCTGCAACTCCGGCGAACCCCCGCGAAGCTCCGGCCGCTGCAGTTTCATCTCTGGCGATCCTCAATTTCCGTGCCCGGCCAGATCAAGATCCGTTTTTGCCTCGGGTTGACTTTTTCCCTCCTAACCCTAACTTTTTGGCATACTTTGACGCATCATAACTCTGCATCCGTAGCTCCGATTCATGCGTTTAGCATATCAAAATATTCGAATCGACGAGTACATCATTTCATCCCATTGCATTATTTTCATTTGAGCTCATCTTGATGCCCAAAATGCTGTTGGAAGAGGGCTATGTGATGAATTTGTCAGATCTGTTTCAGCAAATGGCATTTTGTCATTTTTTCCATGATTAATGTGTGAAAGCTATGATCCTGAGTTCTACATGTGTTTTATTATATGCCATGCATCTTTACAGGGGTGTATGCCATGTATTTTTGTGATCTTTGTGGTGACTAGCAGTAGCGTAATCGTTGATGCTGATTTCAGGGACTTAGAATTTCACTAAGTCCTTGTCCTGTTTTTGTTTTTATGCCATATGTTCATGTTGTTTCCTAGTGATCCGTGCCTCTTTTGAGGATGATCAGTAAGGATGTTTTGTTAATATTGTGGTGCTCAGTCGATCCATGTCTTTGTTTGCATTTATGGAGCACCCTAGTTTGAGTCAATCGAGCTCTACTTTTGCTATAAAATGATCCTGGCAGATTGTTGACATGTTTAGCGATTTTACCATTCCCCACCTAGCCTTTTCTTTCACTTGGGTTCTGCGGACTCAAGGGTCATCTTTATTTAAACCCCCCCGGGCCAGTGCTCCTCTGAGTGTTGGTCCGAGATGGGCAGCCTGCGGGGCCACCTTGGGGAAACTCGAGGGCTGGTTTTTACTCATAGCTTGACCTATCTGAGTGTGCCCTATGAACGAGATATGTGCAGCTCCTATCGAGATTTGTCGGCACATTCGGGTGGTGTTGCTGGACTTGTTTTACCATTGTCGAGGATGTCTTGTAACCGGGATGCCGAGTCTGATCGGATTATCTTGGGAGAAGGAATATCCTTCATTGACCGTGAGAGCTTGTGATGGGCTAAGTTCGGACACCCCTGTAGGGTTTGAACTTTCGAAAGCCGTGCCCGCGGTTATGGGCAGATGGGGATTTGTTAATGTCCGATTGTAGAAAACTTGAAGTTCATCTTAATTAAAATGCACCAACCGCGTGTGTAACCATGATGGTCTCTTCTCGGCGGGGTCCGGGAAGTGAACACGATGTTGGAGTAATGTTTGACGTAGGTTATTTTAGGATCACTTATTGATCATAGTTCATCGATCATGCTTTTGCCTTCTCTTCTCGCTCTCATTTGCGTATGTTAGCCACCAAATATGCTAGTCGCTTGCTGCAGCTCCACATCTTACCCTTTTACCTTACCTATGAGCTTAAATAGTCTTGATCGCGAGGGTGTGAGATTGTTGAGTCCCCGTGACTCACAGATACTTCCAAAACCAGTTTGCAGGTGCCGATGTAACCGTACAGGTGACGCAACCAAGCTCAGGGAGGAGCTCGATGAAGATCTTGTCCTTTGTGTTGTTTCGTTTTCCAGTTGATCAGTAGTGGAGCCCAGTTGGGTCGATCGGGGATCTGTGTAGCTTTTGGGGTAGTATTTTTTATTTTGGTTCCGTAGTCGGACCTTGATTGTATCTGTTTGATGTAATCCTTTATTCATGTAATTGTGTGAAGTGGCGATTGTAAGCCAACTATGTATCTATTTCCCTTATGTATTACATGGGCTGTGTGAAGATTACCTCACTTGCGACATTGCTTTCAATGCGGTTATGCCTCTAAGTCATGCCTTGACACTTGGGAGATATAGCCGCATCGAGGGCATTACAAGTTGGTATCAGAGCCTTCCCCGACCTTAGGAGCCCCGTGCTTGATCGAATCGCTGGCGTTGTTGAGTCCAGAAAAATATTTTGAGTCTTTTAGGATTATATATATCGGAGAGTAGGACTTCTTTTTACTCCTCAGTCCCTTCGTCGCTCTGGTGAGGCATCCTAACGTAGAGTTTTGACTCTTCTCTTCTCAAATTTCTTTAAAAAAAATTAGGATCACGCGGGTATCTTGGAATCGTTCCGATGGTTTTGTGATGCGAACATTGTTCTTGGAGCCTCCTGACATTTAGGGGTTGTGGCAGTGTCCCGGGGAGTTGAGCTCCGAGGTGTTGTCATCACAATTTTATCGTTGCAGTTCTGTAATACCTGATTTTTATTCGCCGACATCGAAAATCTCTTTTATGCAGTTGTTGGTGAGATAACCTCGACGCCACCCAGTACTGGGGTGGGAGTTCAGGAGTATTGCCATAACTTGTATAACGGATGCTTTTCGAAGGTTGAGGTAAACAATTTCCGAAGGTTTCTTGGTTATGTGTTGAAGGATGGATATAGCTGGATGTAGGATTTGCTAGTTTTGGGTGAGATATTATGCTTCCCCTGTGTCCCCAACACCTGATTGCATAACTGGAAAATTTTGGGAGTTTATAAGTGGGAATTCAAGTAGCTCTTAGGATATCTTTCCGACAGATGTATGATATGAAATTGGGGTTCGACGTCTAGTGGTCCGCCTATCCACGGTTGGTTTTACAGTGGTCTCGTTGTGTCTTAAAGATTCCTTGGCTATGCCGACTCGGGGACGCTTCGTATGTCATGTGCACTGCCTTGTACATGATGGTGTTGTACGATCGAGCCCGTGTAGGCCCCACCACAAAAACTTTGGGCGAAATCTCTATCATATGTTTGTTCCGGCTTATTCTGCAAGCCAATCCTTTGTTTTTGTTTGGAGTTGTGGTATTCGAGTTGCTTCAAAGTCAAGTGTTGATTCCATACATTTCCTAAACGGTGTTCTCATACTCCTATGTGATTACCAATCCTTCATGATCATCGAGATTGCCATGTCAATCCTTTTCAACCGGTGTGCTTCTCTTCAAGTGGATCCAATTTTTTCTCAACATCCGCAAGATCACCTCTCGGTTTTCCCAATGTTGTTCGTTTTATCTGTTTCCAAATTGCCATTGTTTTCCCCACCCTCCCACCATTTTTCTTCAAGGACTCAGATTTCTTAGTCAAGTATCCTTTTACTGATGGGAAGCCTCTTCATTCCTTTTCCGTCAATGTTCTTATCCAGTGATTCTCATGAAGATGCTCTTCAAGTTCATCATTCTTCATTCTTTTCTTCTCCGGTGGATTCAATTCTAGCTTTGTCGATCATATCATTTCCTTGTTTCAAATGCTTTCTTATGCCGGTGCACTTCTTAATTATTCACCTCTCGTTTTCCATTTGTTCCGTTGTACTGAAGATATCTCAGAAGATTAGTGCTTCTACTCTTGGTCAATCCAAGCTATTTTTGAGGTCTTACCTGATTCAAGCCATTTAATTCAACCGGTGCTTTCCCTCTTTTAAATCGTTCTAAAGTGTATCTTTTGAGTGGGCCCTAACCCACAGGTCTTTTCCCAGGATCTTACCTGACTCTTCTAATTTTCCCGGAGCTATCCTCAAATTTCTTATCGAAGTTTGACATAAGAATGATTTATCATCAGTCAAATGCCTTCTCCAAGATCTTTCACAATTTTTCATTGTTGGCTCAACCTTTCCAATTTTCATTCCGGAGTGCCTCAAATATTCTCAGTGGTGGTTCTCGTCATCATTCTCAACATTTGAAGACCGAAGAAGAGTTTTACCTCCATATCTTGTCTGTTCTCTCAGAGATTTGTGGTTCTAGTTCGAGGCTATCCTCTCATAATTGTTTCGATTGTGAGAATTCTTTTCTCTCATCCGGAGAAATTCAAGAGTCTTCTTAGTTTGATTATCTGGAGCCCATCATATAAGATTTGTTCATTCTCAGCTTTCAGCTCTCTTTCTCTAAATCTTACCGGTGCATCATTCAAATATTCTCTAATCAACTCGGGATCTCTTCGTTCTCATGTATCTACATCCTAGCAAGCATCTTCATTCATTTGCTAATTCTTCCCGGTGTTTTTTTATCTTTTCTTCGTTCATTTTCATTTCTTACGGTGGTTCGTTCAAGATTTCTCTTCCTTGGTTATCATATCATTTTTTCATTGATCCCAAATCCTACCGGTGGTTCGTTGAAGATCTTCTCAAGTTTGCGCTATATCTCTCTTAATCCTTTCTACGAGAATAAGTAGTGTGCCGAATCCAGGGACTGTCATCAATTTAAATTGGTGAATGATAAGCATAATGTAATTCTTATTCTTGTTTCATTGACTAAATTCAATTCCTTATTCCGGAGCCTCATCAAAATTCTCGGTTTCAATTGTTTCATCTTCTCTTCCCACAATTCCAAGCTCTCTCAATTATATCATCATGAAGATCCATCTATGTCATTACAAGGATTCACCTTGTGCTTTCAACTTCTCTTTCTTTTCATTTGATCATTCTTTCATTACCAAAGTTCTTCATGAAGGTTCTACATGATGGCTTCATCAAGGATTTAATTCATTCTCGAAGTGTTCATCAAGATTCTTTTCAAAGGAGCTCAAGCATTCTTCATCTTGCAATCCGGAGTGCAATTCTTTCTATCATATAATTGGAGGTGGTATTATGTCATTCTTGATAATTTGAGTTCATGTTTCATGATTCACATGTTGTTAAGAATGAGGTATTTTAAATCCATCAATCTCGTCATTGGAGTTATCTTGGGTTATAGTTCACCTAAAGCCTTCCCTAAGGATTGTTGCTATCTATGGTGCTCATAAATGACCCAAGTTCTTCATTATCCTCCCGGTGAAATAGTTTCTCGTCTCCTTGTATTATCAATCCAATCAAATCTTTTCTGTGAGTGGCAAGTTGTCACCTCATAATTTTGAGATGTCTTCTATAAGTACATATCAAGTTTATCCTTTTCGTTGTTGGTTTTCCAACAATTCCGTTCGACCCTTCTCCTAAAGATGCTTTCAAGCTCATTTGAGGTAGAAAATGTTGTTTCCTTCTCTGTTCTTTTGATTCCATTCTTTTATCTCTTACGGAGGCATTGAGGTGTTCCTCTTTTCACTCATCATCTTGGATTGTCAGGACCATGTTCTTTTCGTTCTTATCCTTTTAACCGAAGTGTCTTGTCCTCTTTTCAAGTATACTCTCATCTTGTCAAGTCCAATTCCTTCCATTTACAGGCGGAGTGCTGTCCAAATTATATCATTCTTATTCCTTCCCTATCTTGTTTTAATCAGAGTATTGTGCCCCTTTGCTCAAGTTCTTTTCGCCTTATCAAGCTTTGCATCTCTTTTCAACTGGAGTGCTATCCGAATTTGTTCTTCCTTATTACTCTTCCCTACCGGAGTGCTTTCAACTTTGTTCTTTCTCATTCCTCTTTCCTAACGGAGTGCTTTCAACTTCGCTCACCTCCGTTGTATTTTTTCTCGAAATGGCTTAACCTTTTTCAAGGTTCTTTGGTTTCACTCGTTTGTCAAATAAGCAACTTAGTTTTACCTCTTCTATTTCTCTTCCATTTTTTCCCTCCTGTGCCATTCTAGATCTTGGGACGAGATCCTCTCGTAGTGGAGGAGTGTTGTAACGCCCCGAGACCGATGTGCCAGGTGTCTTCCAGTTATTCGCTGTGTTGCCTTGTCATTGCTTGCGTGTCATGCATTCCATATCATGTCATCATGTGCATTTCATTTGCATACATGTTCGTCTCATGCATCCGAGCATTTTCCCCGTTGTCCGTTTTGCAATCCGGCGCTCCTATGTCACCCGGTGTCCCTTTCTACCTCTTTTCGTGTGCGGGTGTTAAACGTTTTCGGATTGAACCAAGACTTCCCATGCGGCCTTGGTTTACTACCGGTAGACCGCCTGTCAAGTTTCGTACCATTTGGAATTCGTTTGATACTCCAACGGTTAACCGAGGGACCGAAAAGGCCTCGTGTGTGTTGCAGCCCAACACCCTTCCAAAGTGGCCCAAAACCCATCCAAACCTACTCCATCATCTCGGTCGTCCGATCATGATCGCGTGGCCAAAAACCGCACCTCATTTGGACTCTCCTAGCCCCCTCTACCTATAAATATGTGGCCTCCCCCGAAAAATCTCGCAGTCCAAACCCTAGACCTTCTTCCTCTCCGCGCCGCCGGACGAAAGCCTCGCCGACGGACATGTCCGCGCCCTCAGTCGCCGCCCCGCACCAATCCGGAGCCGCCAAGTGGCGCCACCGTGCAGCCCCCGCCA